>NC_056732.1:1363902739-1364060239 GCF_019279795.1 Protopterus annectens | reverse complement strand
CCATGTCTGTTCATGTCTAATACTGCTGTGCAGCTGTATATGAACTGGACTGATTTTTAGAACTGATTTACTTTGTATATGTAATTGTGATAAATTAACAGGTCATTTGTAAATCTGTATGACTGGCTCCTGCTTTTGCTATCATTTGTTAATAAGCATATTCTGTATTATGAAATCCTCGAGGAAAATGTATTTTGTCTTTTTCATACTGCTGTATGAAGCTTTTCTCCCAGGGCATCTACTGAAAATGGGTTTCCTTTTGCTGACCCAGCTGGACTGTATGAATCATTTACATTCGTTCAACAATCAATCAATCAATCGAACAATCTCAGCAACTATCATGTATTAGGTAGAGCCAGATAACATCATGAAATACTGTCTCTCAGACACTTCATTTTCAGCTTTTAGAGTATAATGACCATAAAATAGTACTCAGGAAGTCAATATAATCAGGCAGTCATTGCTATATGGCTGGGGGAAGAGTCAGAGTCATCCTGAGTATAATTAGTGTACTTTTTAATAAAAAGGGAAAGCAGCTGCTATCAGCCAACTAAAAACAGCAAATGATTCAATATTAGCTAAGTTTCCCAGTGATGTTGTGTATTTCCTACAGAGGGCAGGAAAAAAAGTGTTTCAAATATCAGAGGATATAGGTTCATAGGTTCATACTAGGATATCTGCCCTGTGGCATTTATAAGCCTAGCCCGATTGTGTTTGGCTTACACCACCCCTTGATTTGAGTATACTGTGCCCTTTTTAAAGTTTAGTTTACTGTGCCTCTGTCTAACAGTGACACAGAAGTAATCCCCGGGATAAACCTATGATCCCCCATCCACTCATCAAGATTCTTCTTGAAGAGAGTCAGTGAGGTGCTCTGCCTAACATGAATTGGAATTCTATTCCAGAACGAAGGGAGCCTCTGGGTTATGAATCTGTCCCTCCAGCATGTTCTATTTATTTCTGTGCTGAGGTTCAAGTCCCTCGAGCTCATGGCTCTAAGGGATTTAGATTTACTGAGGTGGAGCATGTCCATTAATTCTGTGTTGGACATAGCTTTATATGTCAGGCATAGATCGCCTCGAAGTAGGCAGTATGCAATTGAGTAGAGCTGAAGTTTTTTTAACTGAGCAGCATATGGCATCTGTTTGAGTCCCTTGATCCTTCTGGTGAGGTACTTTTGGGGTCTTTCTAATTTCTGCAGGTGTCGGGTAAGGTACATCCCAAAGGGGGCATTGTATTCTATGATGGGCCTGATGAGGGATGAATAAAGGGGCACGATTACCTATCTTGATCTAGATGTGAATCCTTTCATGATGAGGTGGGATATGTAGAAGGTCTTTCTAACCACTTTGGCAATGTGGTTGTCAAAGGAGAGATTGCCATCAACTTGGGTCCCCAGATCTCTAATTACTTTCTCTGTACTTAATGGGTTACCACCTATGTGGTAATTTGTGGGCACATTGTTTTTGCCAAAGAGTATGACTATACACATTTTGGCATTTAGCTTTAGACCATGGCTCTGGCACCAGTTATCCGTCTCTGCGAGACCTATTTGAAGGATGTTTGTGTCAGCTGGAGAGTCGATTATGGTGCCCAGTTTGCAGTCATCTGCAAACTTGGTGAGCCATAGTCCTTCCATGTTGGCCTGTACCTCAGAAAAGTAAATACCGAACAAGAGAGGTCCCAGGACAGAACCTTGTGGGATGCCACTTGTGACCAGTTTTGAGTCTGACATGGCCCCAGCAACTCTGACTCTGTGGGTTCTGTCTTTGAGCCAGTTTGCGACCCATCTTGTGACATAGGGGTTTATGTTTAGGCTGGATAACATATCTATGATGCCCGAGTGGGGTATTGTGTCAAATGCCTTTGCGAGGTCCAGATAGGCTGTGTGGACTACCTTCCCTTCATCTATGGCCTTGGTGACTGTTTTGAAGAAGTCGACCAGTTTCAAAAGGCAGGATCTGCCCTTGACAAAGCCAAATTGGGTAGGATCTAGTGTTTGTAGGTCCCCAATGTCTTTATTTATGAGTTCAATGATGATCCTCTCCATAGCCTTGCAGACTAGGCTAGTCAGGCTTATGGGGCGATAGTTTCCAGGGTCCGCAGAGGCGCCACTTTTGTGGAGTGGGACCACTGTTGCTGTACACCATTCTTTGGGCACATATCCTGTAGTGAGGCTGAGATTGTACAGCAGTTTTACTTGAGGGATTAGTCCTTCTTGGAGTTCATGTAGGACACAACACAGGACGCCATCTGGTCCCATGGAAGCAGTGTTTTTTGCTTTGGAGAGGGCGGCCTTCACCTGAGCATGAGAGATGTTTGGGAGGCTGCACTCTGACTGGATAGATACTTGCTCTTTTGGGGGGAGGGGGTGGAGAAGTTTGCACTGAATCTGTCTGCCAGGATATTGGCGATGTCTGTGGGTTCAGTGTATTTTTTGTCGTTTAGAATCAACTCAGAACAAGTCTGGGAGTTGCATCCCTGGTTCCAAACATAACTGAAAAAAGCCTTACGATTGTCTTTAGTGTCATAGTGCAATTTTTCTCTCAAAGCTGGCCTTGGAGGATTTTCTGAAGCAAAATACTTAAAATCTCAAAAGTGGCTCCTTTCTTCTCTCAGCATTTTTTCCTCTTGGTGGGTGCTTCACCAACAGCCAACAAGTCTGAAAAGATGCCAAAACCACGAGGCAATCGGGTTTTAAGATAGGGAGATCAAGGAGTTAGGAATTGACCCAAAATGGCCAATAAAACTACAGTTTCAAGGCAGTAAACATTCCCACAGGGGCAGGCAGGCTGCTCAATGTTTATCACTGCCACTGATGAACACAGAGCCTTCCCTTTAGCCCAAGCAAACAATGGCCTCCAAGAAACTTACAAACAGTTCAGAACAGCAAATCTGTAACTGAACTTTTTTAAATCTCAGAAAAGTGGGAAAAAAGCAAGAATTTTTTGTTTTTTTGTTTTTTTTTAAGGAAAGCAGAGGTTCACAAGTATCAACAACTTAGAACAGTGTAGTAAATGACCCCACACTTGAGTGCTAGGCCAGAGACAGATAAAATGCAAGTTTTAAGAAAAAAAATGATTTTAAAAATAAGTGCAGGCTGGAAATTCAGTAATCATCTCTAGGTTGTGTTCTAAATACAGTTACCAACACATAAATCAAGTTTAACAATCCAGGAAAATGCTCAAAAGTAGGTGGCAATGCAGAAAAACTTAACAAATAATCTGATGCAAAATACTTAAAATCTCAAAAGTGGCTCCCTTCTTCTCCCAGTATTTTCTCCTCTTGGTGGGTGCTTCACCAACAGCCAACAAGTCTGAAAGGATGCCAAAACCATGAGGCAATCGGGTTTTAAGAGAGGGAGATCAAGGAGTTAGGAATTGACCCAAAATGGCCAATAAAACTACAGTTTGAAGGCAGTAACCACTCCCACAGGGGCAGGCAGGCTGCTCAATGTTTATCACTACCACTGATGAACACAGAGACTTCCCTTTAGCCCAAGCAAACAATGGCCTCCAAGAAACTTACAAACAGTTCAGAACAGCAAATCTGTAACTGAACTTTTTTAAATCTCAGAAAAGTGGGAAAAAAGCAAGATTTTTTTGTGTTTTGTTTTTTTTTTTAAGGAAAGCAGAGGTTCATAAGTATCAACAAGTTAGAACAGTGCAGTAAATGACCCCGCACTTGAGTGCTAAGCCAGAGACAGATAAAATGCAAGTTTTAAGAAAAAAAAACGATTTTAAAAATAAGTGCAGGCAGGAAATTCAGTAATCAGCTTTAGGCTGTGTTCTAAATACAGTTACCAACACAGAAATCAAGTTTAACAAGCCAGAAAATGCTCAAAAGTAGGTGGCAATGCAGAAATACTTAACAAATAATCTGAAGCAAAATACTTAAAATCTCAAAAGTGGCTCCTTTCTTCTCTCAGCGTTTTCTCCTCATGGTGGGTGCTTCACCAACAGCCAACAAGTCTGAAAAGATGCCAAAACCATGAGGCAATTGGGTTTTAAGAGAGGGAGATCAAGGAGTTAGGAATTGACCCAAAATGGCCAATAAAACTACAGTTTCAAGGCAGTAACCACTCCCACAGGGGCAGGCAGGCTGTTCAATGTTTATCACTGCCACTGATGAACACAGAGACTTCCCTTTAGCCCAAGCAAACAATGGCCTCCAAGAAACTTACAAACAGTTCAGAACAGCAAATCTGTAACTGAACTTTTTTAAATCTCAGAAAAGTGGGAAAAAAGCAAGATTTTTTTTTTTAAGGAAAGCAGAGGTTCACAAGTATCAACAAGTTAGAACAGTGCAGTAAATGACCCCACACTTGAGTGCTGGGCCAGAGACAGATAAAATGCAAATTTTAAGAAAAAAAATTATTTTAAAAATAAGTGCAGGCAGGAAATTCAATAATCAGCTCTAGGTTCTGTTCTAAATACAGTTACCAACACAGAAATCATATTTAACAAGCCAGAAAATGCTCAAACGTAGGCAGCAATGCAGAAATACTTAACAAATAATCTGAAGCAAAATACTTAAAATCTCAAAAGTGGCTCCTTTCTTCTCTCAGCATTTTCTCCTCTTGGTGGGTGCTTCACCAACAGCCAACAAGTCTGAAAAGATGCCAAAACCACGAGGCAATCGGGTTTTAAGAGAGGGAGATCAAGGAGTTAGGAATTGACCCAAAATGGCCAATAAAACTACAGTTTCAAGGCAGTAACCACTCCCACAGGGGCAGGCAGGCTGCTCAATGTTTATCACTGCCACTGATGAACACTGAGACTTCCCTTTAGCCCAAGCAAACAATGGCCTCCAAGAAACTTACAAACAGTTCAGAACAGCAAATCTGTAACTGAACTTTTTTAAATCTCAGAAAAGTGGGAAAAAGCAAGATTTTTTTGTTTTTTTTTAAGGAAAGCAGAGGTTCACAAGTATCAACAAGTTAGAACAGTGCAATAAATGACCCCACACTTGAGTGCTGGGCCAGAGACAGATAAAATGCAAGTTTTAAGAAAAAAACTATTTTAAAAATAAGTCCGGGCAGGAAATTCAGTAATCAGTTCTAGGTTGTGTTCTAAATACAGTTACCAATACAGAAATCAAGTTTAACAAGCCAGAAAATGCTCAAAAGTAGGTGGCAATGCAGAAAAACTTAACAAATAATCTGAAGCAAAATACTTAAAATCTCAAAAGTGGCTCCTTTCTTCTCTCAGCATTTTCTCCTCTTGATGGGTGCTTCACCAACAGCCAACAAGTTTGAAAAGATGCCAAAACCACGAGGCAATTTGGTTTTAAGAGAGGGAGATCAAGGAGTTAGGAATTGACCCAAAATGGCCAATAAAACTGCAGTTTGAAGGCAGTAACCACTCCCACAGGGGCAGGCAGGCTGCTCAATGTTTATCACTGCCACTGATGAACACAGAGCCTTCACTTTAGCCCAAGCAAACAATGGCCTCCAAGAAACTTACAAACAGTTCAGAACAGCAAATCTGTAACTGAACTTTTTTAAATCTCAGAAAAGTGGGAAAAAGCAAGATTTTTTGTTTTTTTTTAAGGAAAGCAGAGGTTCACAAGTATCAACAAGTTAAAACAGTGCAGTAAATGACCCCACACTTGAGTGCTAGGCCAGAGACAGATAAAATGCAAGTTTTAAGAAATAAAATGATTTTAAAAATAAGTGCAGGCAGGAAATTTAGTAATCAGCTCTAGGTTGTGTTCTAAATACAGTTACCAACACAGAAATCATGTTTAACAAGCCAGAAAATGCTCAAAAGTAGGTGGCAATGCAGAAAAACTTAACAAATAATCTGAAGCAAAATACTTAAAATCAAAACTTTTTTGGTGACATTGCATGTTAGACTGAGTATGGTGCAAAATACAGCCAAGTCACAATTAATGGAGTTTAGTAACCCCCACACCCGTAATAAGTGATCAAATGTATCTTTGCCATCTATACCTTGGACGTTTTACAAAGGCAAAAGTATATAATTAACCTTGGCTTTTAAAATGTCCTTTCGGCTTTTTCCCAGTTATGGGTTGCCACAGCGGATCACCTGTCTGCTCATGATTGGCAATGGAGTTTTACGGTGTTGAGTTGCCAGCCCGCTGCCCAACCTTCCACAGACGGCACACACACGCACACCTAGGGCCAATTTAGAGTGTCCAATCCTACCTACAGCATGTCTTTGGGAGGAAACCGGAGCATCCGGAGGAAACCCACATGACCACAGGGAGGATATGCAGGCTCCACACAGAAGGCACCCCAGCCAAGAATCGAACCAAAGAACCTCTTGCTGTGAGGTGGCAATGCTAACCACTGTGGCCGCCCAACCTTGGCTTCTAAAACAATAACCACTAATCACCCAAGTTACCCAGAGCAAGGCATACACCTTTTATAATCTGACCATATCAGAAGAAGTCATATTACCCCTAGCTGAGAAATGCTCAGATGTGAAGGAATGCACCATGTTAAACACTTTGGACTCTAGCCCTGAAGAGCTTATTATGGTGGGCATTATCAATGAATGCTGCACAGTATTTAAAGCAATAAATGTCATCATTAACTCATAAACACCTATGTGGTGTAGAATATCACACCTCTAGCAGCCAAGCTGCATTTACATTCTAGAGCATTTTCTGGAAAAATTAACTTAAAAAGCATAAGATAAACAAATGTCAGTATTTTGTGAACAATTAAAGCTATCAAAATTGAACAAATAGCAATGTGATCAGCAAGGAGTATTCTTTACAATGATAATAGTGCATTCATAGACTTTCCATAAATATTATAATATATTATAATGCACACAAACGCAGAATTATATTTTTGGTAAACTTTCATGAACAAATTGCCAAATCTTGGAAATTAAACAGTCGAGACAAATATTGTAGAGCACTTGCTAACAAGCTATAAGCTTTCACATGACCGGAAGCAATTCCCTTCTGGATGCATCTTTATTGAGATATTTACAGAAGTATGAAAACACATGCATAAATGTATAATTAACAATATAAATAACACTTGATATCTCTCAAGATGTGCAGGTCACAGTGCAAATGTCAATAAGAGATTTCTTCAACATTATATGAGGTTTCATCTGATGCCATTCTTTAGCCCGTGAGTCACTTAGTTTTTGGCGTATTAAGTGCATATGGAAATATTGCTTATTTTATAATTACTAGCAAACATTTAGCATTATCATCAGTATGGTGTGATATAAATAGATGCTGACAAATGAATTTTCCAGTCTTCCAGTATTGCATTTCACACCATAACCTCAATAACATGTAGGTCACTCAGTTATAAAAATATTAATATAAATTTTAAAAGGTTTACCTTTAAAATGTTGAAAGCACATATGAATGTGCACACCACTGAAACATTTCCATGAAATCCGTACCGCCAAATCTTCCAAAAGTTTAAAAAATATTGAACTCCAACATTTCTGACCATGCCACACCTACAAACAAGTGCTAACATGGGTCAAAAAGGGGGCGAGATTTTGCGGTTTGAGAGTTCGAAGTTCGCGGATGCAGTTTTGCTGTTCTGACCATCAACATTTTGAAGGTAAACCATTTTAAAATATGAATAATAAGTGGCAATCAATTATTATTATTGCTTTCACTGCAAGACATCCAAGATAAAAAATGTTGGTGTCATTTTGCATCTTGCCCTTTTTAATATTGCCTATTCTTATCTGTTAAGTCACTTAGTTAAAGAAGCTAGACCCAAAAAATGTCGGGATGCCATAAGGTGCTACGGGTTTTAACTGGATGTAAAAGAAAAAGGAGATATAGGCTTGAGTGAGCTAAAATGTCCAACAGAACCTAACTCTGTGACAAAATATTTAAATGAAACCATTGCTTTTGAGGTGGTTGCACTTACCTCATCTTACTTCAGGGTGGTGTTTGGTAAGAACAGTACTATAGACAGAATTTATATGCAGCATATGAAGTGCTGACTCCCAAGGCTCTATGTATCCTATAAACCCTAATTTTTCAGAAGCCCTAGCAAACCTAGGGTGTTTGTTATAAATAATGCAGTCTAGACTTTGCATATCAGAAACCTCTCATGTCTCTAAGGTAGCTGCATACTTTTTCCTACAGTATTCAGGTCATTTATCCCAGGGTCATTAGATCATGGAATGTCTAATCAGCTTACAAAGTTTAAGGACAGGGAGTAGTTACTGCAGAGGTAATGAGGCTTGATAATAAAATGTATAATGGAAGTTATTCATGTTTACTACACTTCTATGTGTTAACTTCCCATGTCTGTATGATATCTTTAACAACCCATTCAGGCATAGCTCTGTATGAGGGTGGAAGAGCATGATGGGCTCCTGCTAGTTTTGGTTTTCCAAACACTGCTGATATTAGCAGTGATGATGCAGTGAATGATTATTTTCCAGATGAAGTATGAGGATAACGTAATGTGGATGAGGTGAGCCTTAAAACGGCAAAGACTGATGCTTAGCATTGTAAAGCCTGTATTTGGAGGAAATGTTGTAGCTGGTGTGTCAGCTTTTTTTCTCATGTTCTGCTTTCTCTCACTACTTGAGTAAATTTGAATAGCACAGATTATACTGCTACTCTGACCATGCACGTGTGGAGCTTTCAAAGGGCATCTCTGCAAGGCCTATTCCCAACCTTTTATATTACCTGTAAGGTATATTATTACAAGAAAGTAATGAGAGCAAGTTGTTAATATACTGTTGTCTTTTTTTCTTGTATCCTCTCAGTGTTCACTTTAGAGTATAGACCAGGGAAGTAACTTAGTACATGTTAACTACCACACAGCATCACACACCAGTATGCAGATCATGTCAGGGAGCACAGCTATCATGTGCAATACAATAATATAGGTATTTCATTGGTGATTTGAAATGTATGGAGGTTTTCTCAACATGGTTGAAATGTAGGGATTGCAAAAATGATCATACTACTGAAGTGTGAAGCTAAAAAGCAATCAGTGAACAAACCGTGTCAAAAAGAAGGAGTGAACACTGGCTAGTTACTGAAAAAGCAAGAAATTAGAGGTAATGCTGATGATACAGAATTGACAGAAACATCCAGAACAGAGAAAGAGGAATAATTACTTATAGAACTTAAAAGCACAAAATGACATGATATCCTTTAATGGGTTTAACAAAAGTGAGGGTCTTCCACTCTGGAAATTTTTAAGAAGATTGATAAAATGGAAGGAAGAGAAATGTAACTGAATCAGGGTGAGGACCTTAATGTTGTCCTTGATTCAATTCTCTACAAGTATCCTACTGGGAAAGTCACACCTTCCAGGATCAAAATAAATTTGAAAAGATATATAGAGAAATACCATTTTGTAGATGTTTGGAGACCAGTAATTCTATTAGATTCAGACTACACATGAAATCTGTACTCACAGGTCAAAGTATACAGACACAGTTATTGCTTCATCAGCAGGATCCTTTTTATTAGAGTATTAGAGCAGTAACTGAATCTAATCATAATATGGTGAGTATGTTTTTTTTTTTTTTTTTGAATAACAAATTAAGTATCCCCAGTTTCCCCTGGAAACTAGATCCATTGCTGTTGAAAAATGAAAAGCTGTGTCAGATGATAACAGAATGAA
The DNA here is from genome assembly GCF_019279795.1 of Protopterus annectens. Lineage (NCBI taxonomy): Eukaryota > Metazoa > Chordata > Ceratodontiformes > Protopteridae > Protopterus > Protopterus annectens. The sequence continues at coordinate 1,364,050,635 of NC_056732.1, read as the reverse complement.
TTAAATCATTTGGTAAGTAAAACAGGGGAAACAGGTGCTGACCTTGAGGGAACATGGGCAAAATTCTTGGCTAGGCTTATAAGGGCCTCCAGGCCAATAGCCTAGTATCATCGTATGGTTCCCTATTAGATGAACGAATGCTGAAAATGTCGAGTATGACATGCTTAACAGCTTTTAAGCAAACGTTCATCTAAGCAAAATCTAAGAATGTCGAAATAAGGAGTTTTGAAAAGTTATAGTTGGTCAGCCATCAGGAAGCCAACGGCTGATGTCAGAACATTCACCCTGTCTAGCTGTTCTTACAGTCCTCCTCTGTGGTGCAGTTTCATTGTTCACCCTGTATAATGCTATGACAGTCCTCCACTGTGGTATGATCACAGATTTGGTATATTTACCTAGGCGGGTGTGTGGGGGGCCAGAGCTCCTCACATAGGGGGGGTGAAGGGCGAAGCTCCCCACTTTATATTTGTTGTTGTTTTGTTTTTGTTTTTTTCTTTTGGGGAGGTTTTAATGGTGTACAGTAAATTTTAGCTGTCAGCCGTTGGCTTCCTGATGGCTGGCCAACTATAACTTTTAGAAACTCTTTGTTTCGACATCATGGGGTTTTGTTTAGATGAACTTTCACTTAAAAGCTGTCGACCATGTTGTACTCAACATTTTAAGCATTCATTTATCTAATATAGACCCTCATCCTATGAACCTATGAATCTGAAAGTGCCAGAAATTGCAGACTATGTATTAGCAAGATGGCCTACTTTCATTGTAGTACTTTTGTTTGTATTTAGACAGTGAAGCAAAAATTAAAAAAAAAAAAAAAAAACTGGAGGTCAGAATTAAGGAGCTAGAGAAACAAACTTAAGTTATACAAACTATATTCTCCATTGCAAAGACTCACTTCCAGGGGCATTGCTGCAAGAAGCAAAGAAGCTCAATCAAGCTATTCATTTTTCATTTATCCAGAAAAAATGGAAAGATGAAGTGCAAAGATGAAGTGCTCTGCAATTGATCTAAGTGCATTATTTTATCTAAACCACCAGCAGAAAAACTCAGAGATAGAAAATGTAGCTCCATATCACTAATATAAAGAGGTTATCTGGAAGTCATACAAAACCCATATAGAATTAACAACTGTTTAAGGTTTTCTAGGAAGAAATATGCATTACAAAGTTCTAACCCATAGATAATGCACTGCAGTTTTTGTTTTGCAAGGGTCAAGCCCTCCCTCTTGTTATACCTCAGGAACATATAGTAGTCAATAGGTAGATGAAAACTGCAAACATTGACAAGACCATGCAAGATTTACCCATGGTTAAAGCTTCGGGGCACAATTGTCTCCCATAAGCTTCTCCAAGAGGTTTAGAAAACCTGTACTCAGACCCCTGTGATACTTGTACCAATTTATGAAGGAGACAAGGCACTTCAAAGTGTCTGTGGCCTTAGCCACTCTGCTTCTATTCCCAAAGGGAGGAAGGGCAAATTTTACCCTCCCAATTAGTCACCAATTTCTTTAAGTCAAACAAAAATTGAAATACTGTTGAAAATCTTAGCCCCAAGGAGTCATAAAATGCTTCCTATGTGAGTTAACTATGTACAGCAGTGTTTTGCCAAGGCAAAGTAAGGAGGACAAGCCCTGATCTACTTGTGGCTTCATCTTCTGCAGAAATTTAAAATATAGCATATAGTGCTAAGTGTAGCCTTATGCCTAGACATCTACAAAGTGGAAGCACAGGGTTTGGACACAGCTCACTGTGAATCTTAGACTGGGGGTTGAGACAGAATCTGGAATTCATGTATATACAAAAAGGACTCCATTAAACTTTTTTTTTTATCTTGTCAGTAAAGAAGGACTTTATTTACTGGGATGACCTGGCATCAACAGGCAATAATACATTCCTCCTCTAGGAGGAATACAGTACAAAGCAGTTGGGGACAAGCCACCACATTGGCCGTAACTACAGCTTCATTTGTTTATCATATTCATTTGCATAAAGCCTCAAGTGGTACATTGATAATGTAACAGAATCTTCTTTCCAGGCATTTGCAGCTTAGAGGTCCATCCCAGATAATGTTCTATCTATATTGTATAAACCTTTTCTGAACAGACCCACAGCCAATTGGAAGGGAAGAAAGAAGCATGAAAAAGAGCCATATGGAGGCAAATTTCTGATCATGGTGGCCCAGAGTTATCTACAGCTAGATTAAAGTTTTAGTGAACCCTTACTTAGGCTTTACCTATTTTGAGTTAGTGTATCTATCAGCTGACTGAATAGTAGAGGTATGAGTGCATCTAATACATGCTTGAAATACATTTCCTCCCCTTCTAGCTATGCTTATTTGATCTGAGAATATCCACTCATCAGAAATAGATGATGGACAATTAGGAATGTAGCTTTATGGGCACTTTGGACTAATCTCCATCACTTAAAGAAAGAATTATTTGGTTGCTTGTTGTCAGCAATTCACAAATCTCCCTCACACTCACAGCAGGAAGTGGTTCAGGGCATACCTGACGACCATACTGAATTACTCGGATATTACCGAATTTTGGGGTCCAAATGAAGGGATGCTATGATTCCTGAGTGGCACCACTTCATTTCCAATTTTTTTCTTTTGTTTTTTTTAATTATTTCAAATATCTCGCTGTCGGAGTTGACTTCATCACGTATGCAATAGCGTCACCTCCATCAGGGCTATCAACCAGTCAGAATTGAGCTCCTTCAGTTCATGCCATCATTTCCGGCTGCAAATGCAAGCGGAAAACAGCAGAACCTTTTGGTTGTGGAAATGCAAGCTTGTGGACTCAGGTAAGAGTGAGTGTGTGTGTGAAAATGCCCCCATGTAATACATCTGGTAGCTACAGGTATTCAGGCTCAAGGAACCTAAAGTCCCTAGCCACCACCATTTCTTAGCTTTGCGTAGATTTTTTGTGCTAAGAGTTGAGAGCTAAGCCTATGGTGAGAAGTGAACAGAATTTGTGTTCCCCCATTATGGCTTTGTTGTTTGTCCAGGTTTTTTGTGCGAAGAGTTGAGAGTGATGGTGAGTGAGAACTGAATTTGTATTCCCCCATCATTGGCTTTGTCCAGGTTTTTTGTGCTAAGAGGTTGAGAGCTATGGTGAAAAGTGAGAACTCAATTCACTACATGATAGCCATTTTAAGGGGAGTGCTGATTTAGCATAGTGGTATGTTGCTGTGACTGTAGTGCATAAGGTCCTGGGTTCAGTCCTTGCCAGTGAAATGCATGGTGGTAACATAACATTTTATTCTAGCAACTTTCCAAAATTATACAAACAATGTTTAAAATGTGTCCCTGGTAAGTCCCTACCCACCACCACTTGTGAGCTTTGTCCAGGTTTTTTGTTCTAAGAGTTGAGAGCTATGGTGAGAAGTGAGAACTGAATTCCCTAAATGATAACCATTAAGTTTAAGTCTTCCTTTTTTTCAGGAAACTGCTGATTTGGCATAATGGTATGTTGCTCTGACCCTAGTGCATAGGGTCCTGGGTTCAGTCCTTGCCAGTGAAATGCATGGTGGTAACATAACATTTTATTCTAGCAACTTTCCAAAATTATACAAACAATGTTTAAAATGTGTCCCTGGTAAGTCCCTACCCACCACCACTTGTGAGCTTTGTCCAGGTTTTTTGTTCTAAGAGTTGAGAGCTATGGTAAGAAGTGAGTACTGAATTCCCTAAATGATAACCATTAAGTCTCAGTCTTCCTTTTTTTCAGGAAACTGCTGATTTGGCATAATGGTATGTTGCTCTGACCCTAGTGCATAAGGTCCTGGGTTCAAAACTTGCTGTTAACATGCCTGGTGGTAACATATTTTATTCTAGAAAATTTCCAAAATTATACAAGCAATGTTTAAAATGTGTCCCTGGTTTTTGACATTTTGCCCCCACCCCCCCAAAAAAAAAAAACTGAAGTTGAAAATAAGTGCGAGAAGCTGTGCAAGATGCCTATGGCTTAAACTATTTTTATTCTATTTATAGTGTGGGTGTGGAAGTAGACTTTTATGATGGAAATGTTCTGAATTGGATAGTTTGTCATTATTGGTTCATGCATTTTCTTTCATTGCCTACAGTACAGCCTACTGGAAAAATGTTCAAACAATAAATTAAAAATGCTCTCTGTCTAACAAGTGTGCTGTATTATACAAGGAAAATAACTTAATAAGTCAGGAAGGTGTATCAAAGAAAAGAACACATGTATGTTTCTTGTTTTGTGTGCAAGGGGACAATGATTTGAAAACAGCCCAAAGGTAATCTTTATCCACCACTGGCCAGATGCATTTTCTTTGGATGTGGTTTGTGGGTTTCAATGCTATTTCAATGAATGTGAGTTTCAAGGGCAGAAATGTTTTAATGCCAAGTCTATTTTCACTGTGAGACAGTATTGATTTGTTTAGCAGATGTCTGTTAGTGTTTTGTGCATTGTTGTGCTGCAAAATGTAAAAATAAAATCATTGTAGAAGTAAAGCAGTGTGCACACATTAGTATTTATGGTAAATGGGGAGAAATCACCAGGTAAGGAGACATTGGAGTGGCTACAGGGGGACTCTGGTCCGGTGCTTTATTTTGGTTGTCTGTTCTTCAGTTTGCATTTGAAAGTTGGTATCCCACAATTCTGCTGGAGTGGGTGGGGCTATGTAATTATGTATGCAAATTAGATGTTAATCAGCATACAGATTTGTACCTATTTTTCATGGACCTTGTCCAGGTTTTTGATGTTTGCAGGTTGAGAGGTATTCATAGATTCATAGATTCATAGATTAGTACTAGGCTAACTGCCCTTGCGAGCCATTTTAAGCCTAGACAATTATCCCCTGTGAGATTCAAACCCTGTACCTTGTGTCTGTAAGGTAAACACCTTAACCATTAGGCCATCCTCCCAACCCCTTGTGAATATAATGTTGATAATATTCATATCCTGGAAGACTGTAATTTGGGCATCAGTGATTAACTTTCAGTGTATGAATACAGATGATAAATGCTTTTTTCAATAATTTTGAGACTACTACTGAGACATTTTATTTTTTGGTCAGTCTCATATTGTTTAAAGGACGGTATTCATAGTCATTGCACTTAGGAAAAGCAGGAATTTGTGCTGGTTCTACTCAGGCATGATTTAGAGGCATTGAGCAAGTCTGAGATAGTGGTATGGAAATTAAGTAATAACGAGATGTAAATGAGGTATATGTGAAAAATCTATGTAAACTGGTGATTCTTTCCAACACTGTGTGATTCGTAGCCACTTTGTGATGCATATTTGTGAAGATATTTGCCTTTACTGACAGCTTAGCTGTCTTCTTTTCTGAGGTGTTTCTCTCAGTCACACCTAAACCAAATAAATCCAGTGGTGCTCACAAGCTGAGAAGGTGAATATATAGGTAATGGTTGACTGATTTAAACTTTTCTGATCAGGAAATCTTGGACAGGTTTAGAATGGACAGTGACATATTACATGCTTTGGTGAGTTTGCATACCAACCAACAGAGTGGGGGGATGCATGGCCTTCCTATATAGGTAATACCTAGGTACGTGTAGCCCTCATTGTACCTGTCATGAGAACATTCCTGAGGCAAACAGGGAACACTGTGAGTATCTCACAGGTTTCTGCCTTATGGACATTTTAGCAGTTCTTCAACGTACTCTTAGCTCATGTGGATAAGTATAATAATTTCAAACTATCACCCCAGACCAGGCCAGTACCATGCATTCCTTCTACAGGATGACATGCTTTTCTGAGGTACTTGGTATGATAGGGTGGAGTCATGTTGTCATTAGGGCCCCATATGGACAAAGAAGGGAGCAGTACTGTAACAGGAAGTACTACACTACTATTTTGTCAGTTGCCATATACTTAGTGATGCATGGGGATGCACCACCAATGTCTAGGCCCAGCATCCTAATAGTGCTCATGATTCCCAGATTCAGCACACAAACTCACTGTACCACCTGTTCCTGCATGGTAGGATTTCTCCTGGTCACCTAGCTGGTAAGAGCAATGTGTTTTAACTCTCCTAACTATAGACATTATTGTATCTGTAGAGTGGCAAAGGTAGTACTAATCATCCCACATTTAAGGTAGTGCTCAGTAATCCTATATTTAAGGTAGTACTGATTAATCGTCCCATATTTTTATTTGTCGCCTCCTTCTTTTGTTTTACAGGTGACACAGGCTACCCACTTGAACCTTGACTAATGATATGAGTCCATAACCTCCAAGGAGCAGCTAAGCAGTGCTTCAACATTGCCATGTCCCAGACAGAAATAGTCACTCAGTAAATGTTTGACCTATTCAAAGCCCATTCTTTGTCATGATGAGTCTGGGAGTACCTTTCAATATGATCCTGCCACTACATGCAGGATATTTATTGCCTGCTGCATTCTGCATAACATGATTATGCATCAGTCTGGTGCGCAACTGCTGCTGCCAATCACGGACAGTGGCAGTGCTGTTCCTTCTATCATTTCTCCCACCAATGATGACAGCGACAGTAGTTAGATTTGGCAGTAATATGACAAGCCCTCTAACAGGCTCAAGCTTTGTATATAGGTGTGCAGAAAAACAGGTAATGTCTACTCTACTATTTGCCATCACATTCACCTAGAGAAATTGCAAGAAACTTCACAAAAATAATACACGATGTATGCATTGTTTCTCATGGGCTATATGGAGTAGTGCATGAACAACTTGCACTTTACATTAAATGTTTTCTATATAGTAAGAAAAAAGTTCTCTTTTTTAAACTTTGCATCAGTCATCATTTATGCAGTGTTGATAGGTATGTGGCACATGTGTTTTTTATACTAGAAGGGTTTACTTAAGTATGCAAAACATATGTTATATTACATGTTTAGGACTTAACCAATATTATTAACTGCATTATTTAGATAACAGTATGATGAATGATAATGCACTCTAATTACTTGTATTTAGGCAGGAGTTTGAGCTGGATGTGGCAGAGTTAAAGATGTTAAGATTTGCACTGGGTGTGATGAGGGTGGACAGGATTAGGAATAAGTATATTAGAGGGTCAGCCCAGGTTGGAAGGTTTGGAGACAAAGCCAGAGAGGCAAGATTATGTTGGTTTGGACATGTGCTGAGAAGGGATGTGGAGTATATTGGGAAAAAGATGCTAAGGATGAAGCTACCAGGTAACAGGAAAAGAGGAAGGCCTAAGATAAGGTTTATGGATGTGGTGAGAGAGGACATGCAGGTGGTTGGTGCGACAGAGCAAGATGCAGAGGACAGGAAGCAATGGAAACAGGTTATCCAATGTGGCAACCCCTAATGGGAACAGCCGAAAGAAGATGATGAATTACTTGTATTTAATGTTTCCCCCCCCTGTGGTATTGTCTCTTTATGGTTTTCAGATACCAGTAAGAAGTGCAGCATTGGCCATGTCATGGAACGTGACTGTTGGATGAGTACTGTTTTCTTCTTACTGATGTTAAAAATGTAAGCTATATTTAGAATGTGTCATACCCAGTGTCCACTAAGAACAGTGTGCATGATGGTCCTACAGATCAAGAGCAAGTGCTGGCATGTGATCTTGATGCTGGGTTGCTTCAATAATGAGAACTTCTGAATGCAGAAGAACCTCTTGATCTTCACTTAAGTGCATTGTGGGACTAGACCGCACTGAGAGATTTTCTGCTGTGAAGGTCTAGTCCCCCTCCATGTAAAGCAGAGTTCCTCCCTAACTCAATTCAAGTGCAATTTGGACAATTGGATGGGAAACCAGAAATTCATTGCTGGTTTGGCATCTGTGTCTCTAATGGACACAGGTAACCTGTAAATGGCTTATCTCCCAGGCCCATGCTTACACTTATCAAGGGGATCAGAACTTGTTAGAGATTCGGGATGCATGACAATGCTTAAAAAGGCCCTTGTGGTTGTTAGCCTAGTAAATACCTAAGAACTTATGAACTTATAATGAGGCTTTGTTAGCTTCTTATTATGGGAGTCCACCTGACTGTCTGTAGCACTTTTTCAAGATGCACATGGTGTCTGGACTACTCACCACAATGTATGCAGACAGTTCCTTGGCCACCTCGACTTGTGTTCCTAGTGTGTGTCTAGTGAGCCATTACAAGTGTGCACATGGAGGCAGAGATGGATGTAATGTGTGCAACCATACTGCACATAACAATCATCATGGTATTCTCTCTGGCTTCAGCCATTATTATGTACTGGTGAAATTCTTCATGTGTACCCTGCAATAATAAAATTATCTCTACCTCACTCTCAGTGGCAGAAAGGTTGAGCTTAAATTATGTCACAGAATGGCTGATGCTGTGTGACAAGGCCTTCCATGTCTCTGCAGCTAACTGTGAATATGTCTTCATCTGGCACCTCTGTGCACAGGTGTGACATTGAGTGCTGCTACCTCTGAAAGGGCAGTTTCTTCTTCAAGAGGTTCAAGCTGTACACAGGAAGCAGGTGTTGAGCTGTGTGGTGCCCCCCCCCACTGTTATGTGTACACCGGGTACCCACAGAACAAAACAATGCCACACCGACAACCACACCGAACCAAAAAAACACCGAACACAACACACACAACACCACATACCCAAACAATTACAACACACACATTACATATCCACTAGCTCCAAACCAAATTATCGACACCCTACCCTACACCACCCCTACCTCAAACCCTTAAACCTACACCCCTAACCCTACTAACCCACACTACCTACCCACAAACTACACTTAACCCACCCTAACCCCTAACTCTTAACAACCCTAACCCACCACCTAACACCTAACCCACAACCCTACCCCTCAACAATAACCTACCCACCTACTCACTTAAACCCCTAAACCTAACTCTACTCCCAACCCTAACCCTATATACCCCCTAACCCTAAGGTCCGACAGTACTACCTAACAACCCTTCCTACCTTAACTTAACCTACCCACCACTAACACCCAACAACACCTAACACGTACCCAAACCCCACTCCAACGACCACACACATTCTTCACCCACACACCTCACCCCTGCCCTCACTACACTCATTCCCCTGTCCTCTGCCTCCCCTAATCCCTCACTATCGCTATACTTACCAAGTCAAGTCGCACACGCTCCCCTGTCGTCTTCCAGCTGTCGGGATTTCAGCATGTCGGTCAACTGCGTTGTCGGTCCTTTCGCGTTCCTCTTCCGCGTGTCGGCGAACTGGCGTTTCGGTAATTTGAAGAGGACCCGTGTAAGCCAGTGTCATTTCCTAAGGGGTTATCCACCTGCTGTGGTATAAGTGGCCCTGTCCTTAGGGTGTGTCACGAGTATGAGATTTATGGTATCATTGTCATCTGCCATTTTGCTGTCAACATCAGACACATGATAGGTTGTTTCTAGTGCTGATCCTGTGAGGAAATGTGGCAAGATGGGGCTAATGTGACATGTGACTAGTGGAATCACTTTCATGTGTAGGTAGGAAGACTATACTTACCATGCAGACTTTGTGTTGCACCTGATGTTGATGGCATACCTAATGATGAACTATGTAAAGGTGATACTTGAACATGTGTCATGCCAAATGCATCTTAGCATTATTTAGTAAAATAAACTTCACACTATTATTCCACACTAAATGAATGTGGTTGTTGTAGGGGTCTGAAAGCACTGGTGTCAGTACCACCTCTAAAGATTTCAGCAGCATCCTTATCTGCTTCCACGTCATTGCTCCTTATAGAGAGAAGGTACTCATCATCTGGCTTTACAGCTTGGAGTGTGGAAGGGCCACCACAAGTGCTGATACAGACAATTACTTTCTTCCTAGATTTTTGTCCTGGCATGTCCAACCATGGCCCAACTGTCTCTTTTCCTACCATATTCAAAGATGTGTTTCTTTCCCCTACTTCATTAATGTCAGCCAGTAGTTGATTCTATGCCTTAGCTTTCTGCCTATTTTGGCCTGCCTTTTCGAAGAAGGTGTTTTCCATATTTCCATATTTCCTCAGAAATCCACTGAGGATGTGATTCTCCTCAGAATTGCAGCTGTCTCTCCTATGCATTGTTCTCTGCTAATGCTGCTAGATTTTATAACCTGCAATAATATATATTTGGCAACTCATCAGGGGTGGCTCGTGCTATAGGACTGCAGCCCACCCACCTAGAAAACAAAATGAAAACCCACCTAGAAAACAACAAAAAAAGAAAAGTAAAAAAAAAAAAAAACAGTTAACTATGAATCCCGGAAGTCCACTCATGTGCACACGCACTGGTTGGAACCCAGAAGAACTCCAGACTGCTTTTTCAAGCAGTCCGGATAAGGTAAAAGGCATCTCTGCCACGCCAATGCCCAAAAGTCTGTGTGGTGATGACCACACAGAACAGAAGAGCTCCAGACTGCTCCTTCTGCAGGCTAGACCAGTCAGGAGATCTTTACGCAGCTGGAACCAATCGGGAGAGAGGTGAGGTTTGTCTCCTGATGACTGGAGGATTTACCATTAGCTTGCGAGGGTGAGGATGGATTTCTTTTACCTTTAGCTTGTGTGGGTGAGGAGCTCCCCAGGAGAATAGATGCAGGATTGGAATTATTTCCTGATGTCACTCACAGGGCTGGATTTACTTTCCCGATGCCGGATGGTCTCCAAGCCACTCTAGGTGAGGTGTGTGTGTGTGTGTGTGTGTGTGTGTGTGTGTGTGTGTGTGTGTGTGTGTGTGTGTGTGTGTGTGTGTGTGTGTGTGTGTGTGTGTGTGTGTGTGTATGTGTGTGTGTGTATGTGTATGAGCTAGTGTTATATCTGTTTTTTTAGTGAATATTTGCCAGGCACATATATTTATCATCCACACAGTGGGCAATGACATTGTGAAAGTACCTATCTGTAGGCTTCTTTTGTTCATCATGATATACATTGTGAACATTCAGCAAATCTTCCCTTGCCTACTCTTTGTCTGCTTGTCTGTTGTTCCAAGATCACTGTGAGCAAGGGCTGTTTGCTATAAAGCATCAGATTCAACTTGCAACTTCAGGATAATAAGGTGGCTAGTACAACCCTCAGTTGGAATTTGGAGTGACTGAACAAAACAAAGAGTGGCGTACATACTACAGGATATGTACCCAAAGAGTGGCGTACAGCAACAGTGGTCCCTCTCCACAAAGGTGGTGCCTCAACGGATCCTGGAAACTATCCCCCCATAAGCCTGACTAGCTTGGTCTGCAAAGCTATGGAAAGGATCATCATGGACCTCATAAATAAAGATATTGGGGATCTACAGACACTGGATCCTACCCAGTTCGGCTTTGTTAAGGGCAGATCCTGCCTCTTAAAACTGGTTGATTTCTCTGAAACAGTCACCAAGGCCATTGACGAGGGGAAGGTGGTCCACACAGCTTACCTGGACCTCGCAAAAGCCTTCGATCCAATACCCCAGTCGGACATTATAGATAAGCTCACCAGCTTAAATATAAACCCCTATGTCACTAGATGGGTTGCAAAGTGGCTCAAGGACAGAACCCACATGGTTAGAATTGCTGGAGCCATGTCAGACTCCAAACCAGTTACAAGTGGCGTCCCACAAGACTCAGTCCTGGGACCTCTCTTGTTCGGCATATATTTCTCAGAGGTACAGGCCAACACGGAAGGACTGTGGCTGACCAGGTTTGCAGATGACTGCAAACTGGGTGCCATAATCGACTCTCCAGCCGACACAAACATCCTCCAAAAGGGCCTCATAGTAACAGATAACTGGTGCCAGAGCCATGGCCTCAAGCTAAACACCAAAAAGTGTATAGTCATCCCCTTTGGCAAAAACAAAGCGCCCACAAATTACCACATAGGCGGTAATCCATTAAGTACAGAAGAAGTAATTAGGGATCTGGGGACCCAAGTTGATAGCAATCTCTCATTTGACAACCACGTGGCCAAAGTGGTTAGAAAAACATTTTATATAGCCCACCTAATCATGAAGGGATTCACATGTAGATCAGGGGAGGTCATCGTACCTTTTTACTCATCCCTCATCAGGCCCATAATTGAGTACAATGCCCCTTTTGGGATGTACCTTACCAGACACCTGCAGCAACTGGAAACACCCCAAAAGTACCTCACCAAGAGGATCAAAGGGCTCAAACAGATGCCATATGCTGCCCGGTTAAAGAAACTCCATCTCTACTCAGTAGCATACCACCTGCTCAGAGGCAATCTGTGCCTAACGTATAAAGCCATGTCCAACCTGGTATTAATGGACATGCTGCACCTCAGAAAATCCAAATCCCATCGAGCTATGTGCTCGACAGACTTGAACCTCAGCACTGAAATAAATAGGACATGCTGGAGGGACAGATTCATAACCCAGAGGTTCCCTTCACTCTGGAATAAAATCCCAGTCCAGGTTAGGCAGAGTCCCTCATTGACTCTCTTCAAGAGGAATCTTGATGAGTGGATGGGAGATCGTAGGTTTACACTGGGTATCACTTCTGTGTCACTGTTAGACAGAGGCACAGTATACTAACCTCGAAAAAGGGCATAGCAAAATTAATTTAAAATGGGTGCCGAAAGCCAAACACACTCTGGCTAGGCTTATAAATGCCCTAGGGCAGATAGCCTAGTATGAACCTATGAACCTATAAGCATCTAATTTGTTCTCTGGATGATGGTGTATACCTGCCTGATATAGGTTTGGATTTACTTAATGTCAGTCTGGTTCGCTGTTCGATTAAACTGTTATCCCTGTAATCCTTTGTTTTAAAAAAGTGTGTAATTTTAAAAAGTCTTGCAGAGCTAGTTTAAAAATATATTAAGCTTTTCTTGGAATTGTTAAATGCTGCTTGGCATGTGTGGTTTATTATGACCAGGAAAGTGAGGAGGGAGCAGGCTGCATAAGTGCAGCCTAGTGGGCAGTCACTGAAAAACCTTTCCTTTTTTCACTCCCATGTCCCTTTTCTTGGTCACTCCATCTTCAGGACAGAGAAATGTAAGCTGTAGGCAATAGCAAGTTTCTCAAGTTGGCATGGTAAGGAGGCCACTTAGCTGAAAAAGAGGCAGGCTGGACCAGCAGACTAGCATGTGACTATCATGTGACACTGTAAGTACAGCCTTGTTAGTAACATGGTTTATGCTTCTTCTGAGTTATGTGTTCTATTTGTTTAGATGAAGTTTCATTCTTGGAAAAGTATTGTACTATAGTAATAAACTGGTAGCAAAGCCAGTGATTGTGTTTGTTATTTTGTTGGGGGAATGTGGGGTAGAAAAGAACAACTGAGACTTCTGCTACAAACTATTTTTTCCATTTGCCTCATGGGGGTGAGGTGGCATGCAGCTTGTGAAAGAGCTGTATTTCATGACCAGGTCCATTACTCCCACCATCATTTCAGCAGGAAGCAACAGAGTTTCACCCCTCCACTTCCCTCTCTCCCTTCCTTTTTTAGGGGAGGGTCAGTCACTGTGCAACCTTCCCTCTTGTTCAGTCTCGCTATCCCTTACCTGGGTCACTCCAGCTTCAGAACAAGGAACTGAGATCTGTATCCGATGCTGCATGTGTATAAAGGCAAGTTTCACTAATGATCATGGAGGTGACCTTTTGGCTGAAAGGAGGCAGGGAGTCTGGCAGAACTTTCTATTGTGTGATCCTGTCAGTATGGCTTTGATAGTAACATGAGTTTATGCTGTTTCTGAGTTTTATGGTCTATAACTTTATTTGAAGTTTCATTCTTGGAGAAGTGCCATATTATAGCAATAAACTGGTTAGAAAGTCAATAATTGCTTCTGTTTTTTTTGGGGGAAATGCAGGGCAGAATGGGATAATGCATCAAAGAATTAGGAATCAGTACCTATTCTAGACTACCAGGGTCATAAGTTAAAATAGAAAGGTAGCATATAAAATCCAGATTGTATTCAGACATGCTATGCTACCTTACATGTTATGTTGTAGTAAAAATGAGCTAACATAATCTGGAAAGAACACAGCATGATTCAGCTCTACCAAAAGTAAAATGCCCTACAGAGGAAAAAGAAAACAGAGTAAGGGCTGTACTTCCAAACAAACACACAAGTACAGCTTTAGGAATCCTACCACTCCAGCACTCATTGACTCACAAAACCAATATTTTAAATGCCAGCTAAAGAAACCTTAAATGGAACAAATAAGTATGCAAAGTACCAGGCACCTGAGACAAATGTAACTAGTTCACTAACAAACTACAGCTGTCCCACTCATTTCTAGCCTGCACCTCACACTCTCACTTGCATATGGAACTATCTATTCACTTAGCATTACTCAACACAAAACCTAACCATTATGTGATCTGCTGCACACAAATATAATGGTATCATCCACCTTTCAACCTGACGATGTTAATTGACTGGATTTCTTTCTATGATATGTTTTTCAGCAAACAAAGCCACCAAGCTGCTCAAAAGGGGTAATCTGTTTTTTTATTAAAAAGCATTTGCAAAACATTCACATACATAACTCTTTTTGCATTATTCAGTAGAGTTTGTGTGTGTAATGCCCCAGTTGCTACATGGTGGCGGGTAGAGAATAAGGCTTGAACCTTGTACCTGGGGCCCAAATGGCAAGAGCCTGTATTCCCTACCCACCACCACTTGTAAAAAAAAAAAAATTGCAGATTTTTGCCTCATATTTGTTCTGTTCTGTTCCTCATAAAATCTGTGGTTTCTGTATTTTTGCTTCTTACCATAGCCAGTAGTACAGTGGTAGCATTGTTGCCAAGCAGCTACAGGTTGTCTGGTTTGATTCCTGGGTGGCGTGCCTTCTGTGTGAAGTCTGTATGCCCTCCCTGGTTTGCTTTGGTGTCCTCTATGGATATTTGTCCCTATTTTTTGGACTGTATTCCCCCATTATTGGCTTCATCCAGGTTTTTTGTGCCAAGGTTGAGAGCTATGGTGATAACTGAGCTCACTGAATATGTTTGGGAGCTGTATTTCCCCATTATTGGCTTTGTTCAGGTGTATTGTGATAAGATGTTAACAGCTATGGTGAGAACTCAGTTCACTAAATGGTAGCCATTTAAGTTTCAGTCTTCCTTTCTTTCATAGAGTAGATGATTTGGCATAGTGGTACATCACTCTCACTGTTTTGCATAGGGTCCTGGGTTCAATACTTGGCTGTGAAATGTATGGTGGTAATACAACATTTTATTCTAATAACTTTCCAACATTATACAAGCAATGTTTAAAATGTGTCCCTGTTGTTTGGTCTTTTGCCCCCCCCACACTGTTGGCTTTTCCCAGGTTTCTTGCACTGCAAAGTTCAGAGATAAGCTGAGTGTCAAGTAGAATTTACAAGAAGCTGAGAGCTGCAGGGGAACAAAAGTTTAGTACTGATTATGCCAAGTTTGCTTGCATTGTTAATAGTACAATAGGTAGTGCATTTGCTTTTGATGCAGAAGGCTGTGTGTTCTACTCCTACAGTAGATAGATGCATTACTGATACTGTACTGTATTGTAAAGGGGGTGGATGCTGCAGTCCTTTTTGGTGAAGATACCTAGTAACTATCAACCTGTTATAAGTTTGCCATCCATTCCCTATTGCAATATTACTAGCTTATCATTTTTTTATTGCAACTTAGGCAATTTATTCCTCAAGGGCAACAGGTACTTTATTTGTAGATGAAACAATGATATAAAGTTGTTTGCTAGCAGCAACCTCTTCATTAGTTACAGATTTCTTTAATGTGGAATTATTTAGATGACTTTTATTTCTTCAGAGATTGTGCATATTTACTGATACTGGTGGACTGTAGAAGTTTGAGTAGACTTTTATGATAGAAATATTCTGAATTGGGCAGTTTTGTCGTTATTGGTGCATGCATTTTGTTTCATTGTTTACTGGAAAAATGTTCAAAACAAATTTAAAACCCCCTCTAACAACTGTACTATATTGTACAAGGAATATAATTTAATACAATCAGGAAAGTGTATCAAAGACCACGTGTATGTTTTGTGTGCAAGGTGCATATGATTTGAAAACAGCCCAAAGTTAATCTTTGTCTGCCACTGGCAACATGTATTTTCTTTGAATGTGGGTTTCAATGCTATTTCAATGAATGTAAGTTTCAAGGGCAGAGAAGTTTTAATGCTAAGTCTGTTTTCATTGTGAGATTGCATTGCTTTATTTAGAAGATGTCTTAGTGTTTGTGCTGTAAAATGGAAAATAAAACTTTCAAATGAAGTCCAAATCATCATAGAAGTAAAGCAGTATGCACATTAGTGTTTATGGTAAATGGGGTGAATAGCCAAGTAATGGTTAATTGGAATGGCTGCAAGGGGGAGGCTCCATTCAACCATGATTTTGTGAGGGGGAAGGGATGCAAACTCAAAGACAGCCCCGGCTGAACTGTACCTATCAACTGTCCAGATTTTCACAGAATGAATAGATTTTTCTTCTTATTTTTGGTTTGTTCCTCATAAAATGTGTGGTTTTCTGGCAAATAATTTAGGAATTAAATCACTAAATAATGACAGACATTGAGTTTCAGACTTCATAACCTTCAAGAAAAATGCATGCTAAAGCAAGACCTGTTATTCTATCAATTGTCTCAGATTATACAACAATTTATAGTACTGTTTATATATTTCCCCCAGTATATTTGGACTTGTCCAGATTTTAGGCATTAACAGGTTGAGAGGTACATGCAAATAAATTACTTTATAGAATTAGGCATATCCAAACCTCTCAACTATCCCTGATTTTGGCTCAAAATGTTGCTCTTCTCCTAATAATCCCGCCTCAAAATGACAATTTTGGAAGAAAACGTGGAGGGCTTACAATTAAGAAATAACTGTAATAATCAGAGTTATAGATTAATTTTATTTCAGAAATGCATGTAGATTCTTTTATTTTGTCAGCTGCTCAAGTTAGCAGTACTAATATTAAAAAAGTGTCCCTTCTTTGACAGGTTCCCAGCTATATTGTATGGCTATTTTATATTTTTACATCACATTTTTGGTCCATTTTTCATAAAATTGTGTTTTTTTTGGCAAATTAGTGGCAAATCATTAAAGACTGAAATTAGAAAATAATGACAGACATTTGAGTTTCAGATTTTCAGTCCATATATTTCTAGTTAATCACTGTATATTAATCAGATCAGACAATAGTAGTAGAAGTAGAGAATGCAAACTTGTCAAGTCAAAACAAAAGAAAACAAAAAGTAATAATAGAAAATATATAATTGTACAGCATTACTAAGTATTCAAAAGTAACCCAAGCAAGGCAGGCAGCCTGTTTCCAGTCGAAAATCCTTTAAGTACACAGACTAGTTTTTGTAGGATGTAGACTTTTATTGTGGAGTAATAAGTTAACCCTCGTTGGTTTTCTGAATAGATCAGTAGTGAATCTGTTATTGTTGGTGTCCTTGGAAATCTGCATATCTAAGAAAGTGATTGAAGTACACCTATGGGAAGAGGTACACTTCAGGAAGGGGGTTGTTTGATTGAGGTAAGTGATAAAATCTCCAAGCTGCAAGGTGTCACCTTCCCACACAATTAAGACATAATCAATAAAATGTAAATAGCATGTGATATGCTGCATGTAATCTGTGTTGTTTAATACAAAGTCCTCCTCCCATTTGCCCAGGGCTATGTTAGCTATGCTGGGAGCCATGGCAACCCCCATTGCTATACTGGTTTTTTGTTTGTAGTGTTTGCCATTGAAAGTAAAGAAGTTGAAGTCCAGTACAAGATTAATGAGCTTGCTTAACTTTTGCAGTTCTGCCTGTGTACCCTGAGTATGTTTCTTAAAAACTCTATAGCTGCTGTTATACAGTAATTGTGAGGGAGCACTGTGTACAAGGATTCCACATCAATAGTTACCAAAATACTTCAGCTTCCACTGTAATGTTTTTTATTGTCTTCAAAAAATCCATTGAATCTCTTATGTATGACTTATTCTTTTCTGCTAGAGGTTTCAGCAAGTAATCAAGGTAAATGGCTGTGGCTTCAGTAAGGGAACCTCCACTTGCTACCACCGGTCTATAAGGTGGGTCTTCTCTGTTCTTGTGTGGCTTTGGTATTCCAAAAAAGTAAGGGAAATGTGGCCATGGGCTCCATAAATAATTATAAAGTATTTCAGTGATAAGTTTTTCTTCCCATAATGTGGTGAGATTAGTGTTCCATAAGTCATATGCTCTTTTTATGTCATCCATGGTAAGTAACTCATAAAATCTGTTATCCTCCAGCGCGTTCTCTGTCTTTTGGTTTTAGCTAGTGGTATCAGTCACAAGTATACCTCCTCCCTTGTCTGCCTTCATTACATGCCTGGATTTATCATTGCCTAGCTCGAGCAATGCTTTTCTTTCTCCCTGTGTTAAGTTATAAAGTTTTTTTCTTAGGAGGTTTTTTAAGCAGTTTCCTGATATCCATCTCACATTTCACTTCGAAAGCAGCTAGTGTTTGACGTAGTGGTGGACAATAGCTGCTAGGCCTTTTTATTGTTTCATCAATAGGCTTATTTTCAGTGTCATTACTTTTGCTATGAAACTGTACCCTTAATTTGAGCTTCCTCACAAACATTTTAAGGTCTATCAGTACCTGAGCAACCTCACTCCTGCAGCTTGGTACAAAAGTAAGTCCTTTGGACAACACACTTTTTTCCTCTTCAGTCAGTGCTTTAACAGAGTGGTTCCAGATAAGTGGAGCACCTGTTATTTTGGTACCTGTTGTTGTTGTTATCATACCTGTTATTGTGGCTGGTTCCTCCATCTGAGCCTGGGACCTGGGTTGCAGTCGGGGTTCCAGTTGGGATTTCCCAGGTATTGTATTTCCCTCACCCCTGTCCACTGTTTGGTTCTCATGTCTCCCTGGGAGTTCGTGGATAGAGTATGAGACCTCTGGAATTCCTCCTCTACTTTCTGGAATCTCAGTGGGTTGTAGTAGTATTCCTCGCTGTGGCTGTGGTATGGGGGACCTGGTAAGAGGGACAAGCTCTGGGGTTCTGGTGGTGGTCGTCGTTCTTGTTCTGGTACTGGCTTTGGTATTGGTGTGGTGGTTGATATCTGTGCTGTCGATACTGGTCTTCCTGAAGAAACTGGTCTCTGTGAAGATGAGATGCTGCTGCTCCTGGTAGCTGGATTGTCTGTGGTCCCGGTTGTCCTGATAGTCCTGTAATTCGTCCTGTAGAACTCTCTTTTGGTTTGGGTTGCCACTGTGGCTTATGTTCCTGTCCTGATCCTTCTGTGATGTCAAAGGCTTCTGCAGAGTGTTGATAGCCAGAGGGGATTGGGATTGTGGGGAATTAGATGTTGGATGGGCAGTCTCCTGGTGGTCCTGTATTGTGCCCCTGTCTGGTTTTGTGCGAGGATCTCCCCTGGGAACATCCCGTTGAGGTCTGCTGGCACAGTTATACTTTCCCTTATATCCCCTGTAATAACTAAAGCCTTGTCTGTTGTTGGTTCTCCTGTTGTTGTTATTATTGTACCTCCTAGTAAGTCTCCCAGAATCATCTTTGTCCAGTTGATCTCGTTTCACTTTATTAATCTTTCTTTCTTTAATGGACTGCTCATATCCTTTCACTCTTTCTTTAAGCAGCTCATATCTAGCATCTAGGTTATTGTAGTTCTCATTTTACAATGTTGTTTTTAAAGATGTGATGTCAGCCTTTGTAGCTTCCTGCCCACTATGGTTGTTCCTTACTAGCAGAAGAATAAGTTTGTAGCTGGCATCCTCTAAAATATCTTACCATTCCTGCCATGGCTCCCATGAGGCTGCTGTGGCTCCCAGCATAGCTAACATAGCCCTGGACAAATGGGAGGAGGATTTTGCGTTAAACAACACAGATTACATGCAGCATATCACATGCTATTTACGTTTTATTGATGATGTCTTTATTGTGTGGGAAGGTGACACCTTGCAGCTTGGAGATTTTATCACTTACCTCAAACAACCCCCTTCCTGAAGTTTACCTCTTCCCATACCTGTACTTCAACCACTTTTTTAGATATGCAGATTTCCAAGGACACCAACAATAACAGAATCACCACTGATCTATTCAGAAAACCAAAAAGGGTTAACTTATTACTCCACAGTAAAAGTCTACATCCTACAAAAACCAGTCTGTATACTTAATGAAGGATTTTTGACTGGAAACAGACTGTCTGCCTTGCTTGGATTACTTTTGAATACTTAGTAATGCTGTACAATTATATATTTTCTATTATTACCTTTTGTTTTGTTTTGTTTTGACTTAAGACAAGTTTATGTTCGCTACTTCTACTACTTTTGTCTGATCTGATTAATATACAGTGATTAACTAGAAATATATGGACTGAAAATCTTCCACACAGAGAATTTTCTTACACTGTTTTGTTTTTGGACCCACTACACTTTAATGGGTTGTTTTGAGACTTCGGGGATACCACGGAGATTACTTGTTTTTTGAGTTTCAGATTTCATACCTTTCAGAAAATTCATACTAATGCAAGACTTACTATTCTATTATCTTTCTAGGTTTATAAGAGCAATATTTAAAAATTGTCCTTAATTTTGGGCCTTTGTCCCACTTCTATGTATGGCTCTGTCCATATTTCTTGTTCTGAGGTTGAGAGGTATGATAAATGTGTCAGGGCCATCACAGTCAGCCAGAGACATTTCAAGTGTGACATACTTGTTGCACCACACTCCCCCATGTAGTGACTCTGGATGTGTCCAAGCAAGACAAGGAGCATTTATGCAGTGTAAATGTGCAGATTATCCCCCCATCCATGGTAGACACAAGAGCTACTTTTATTCTGACCTTGATTTTGCAGAATTTTCTGGTTTCTGTCATATTTCTATACTGCTGATTTATGCTTATTATTACTACTCAGAAAGTGCCTGTTGCTCTGTGTTTAAGTAGCAATGCTTTAATAACTATCAGGTAAGCTTGTCTGAGATTGTAAGATACAAATAAGCTTTAATAAGTATAGTGTTAAAGAACTGCCAACATTGAAATCCTTTCTGTTGTTGCCATGCAGAGAATACTTACATAACTAGATAATGTATACGCCATTGGTATTGAAATGCATATGACAGTATTTGTAATAAAAGGACATTACTTTAAGAAGCTCATTACAATTGTTGGAGACTTGCTGTCATCTTTGCAGGCTTTACCTGGAAACCAAATAGAATGCCACTCTATCATGTGTGGTCCATTTCCTGTACAGTAATCCTTTAAGCAATGTATCTTGATCTTGTTTGCTTTTCATTTTTTACTTTGATCATGTTTTCCCCATGAAACAAGTAGATAATTGTTGTCAGGCAGCAGGTCTTTTTTGGATAAGAAACATTTTTGCAAGGGGGGTATCACAGAGATTGCTACTTTCAGCATGTTACTTGGTACTTTAATAAAGCTGAATACAAATTATAATTAGAACTGCAGTGCAAGGAGAAGTGGTTTGAGTTGAGTGCTGCTTGTTTTTCTTATACTTGATTTTGACTAGCATTCCAGTAATGCATTTAAAAAGTAATTTATTTTTTCATGCCTCACAACCTTTTTGTTTCCATCTAGATATTAAGTAAGCTGTCATGCAGCACTTCATTTTGTCTTGATTGGGCTCTCATAATGACGGTTTGGCACCCAGGGCAGCGTATTTAATTAAAGTTACAGTTTTTGTGGTTTTGAGCATAGTTCCTCCCCTTTCTAGTTGGATGCACCCCTTCCCATTGACCCCACCCATTCAGCTGTCTCCTGCAGCCCCCCTTTGATTTGAAGTCACCAGTTGCCACTGCAACTCACACCTGCATCTCCTTATGCTACTTTAATAAAATATAGATTGTGCATGCCACTTTATTAAAAATGAAATGGAGTGAGAGGCTAAGCACATTGAAGCATTAAATCTGAGTTACATTTCAGTTTGTTGGCAGTACTGCCTGTATTTTGTAATCCATATGCATGCATTCATATTTTTGTTGTAAGGGTGTGGTGTATTAAACAATATGTCATGTATCTTTCACTACTCCTGTAGTGTGGCCCTGGAAATTACTCATTGTTCGAGACCATTGTTTGCAGTAAGGCACTTGATGTGTAGACATTGAAACCTTGAAAATGGCACCTTATACATTCCTAAGTATTTCATGAGTAATAACACAAACAGGGCCAGCCACATGCATAAGTGAACTATGCGACTGCCTAGGGCACTAAGCTTGTAAGGGCACACTTTCCCTATTTATTTATTAATTTATTGATTTATTTAGAGCAATGTTTCCTTGTTCTAAACAAAGTAAATAAATGCATAAAACATCACTGCTTGAAGAAAATATGTCCATGGAGTATCAGGCTATTCAGGGTGGCTGTGTTCTAGTTGACTCAACCTTGAAGTCAAATCAATCAGTCTAAGTTTTAACATTGTAAGGTCATGGGAGAAAAGACCACACAACATTTAAATATAGGTGCAAAGGTGTTCCTGAAGGGAGTTTTTATTTGCGTCTGAGTAACTGTTAAAGAGTAGTGCTTCAAGCATTGTTTTATTTTTAACTGTCTTTTTTCCTTTGTGTGGAAAGTATACTGTGAGACCATACGTCTGGCTAAAGCAAAAGTGTCTCTGCAGAGGCAATCTCTTGGGGGAAACAGCATAAATTAAGCTCCTTAGCCTCTGGTGCATGTTTAGATCTGCTTTTTGTAACTGCATTTGTAATAAACCTTTGTATACTTATTCACAGCATGTCAATATTGGCCCACTGGATACCTTTATACATGAGATAAAATCAGGGACAGTCTCAGAATTCTGGGCAGAGTTTGAGGAATAGGGTGCTCTGTTAAATTTTATGACTATTTTAAAAATAATACTGCCATTGATCAAACAGATACTTTTTTGGCAATATTTCTAGCTTTGTGATTTGTGTGGACAGTTAACATTAGGGAAATGGTATGGTGTAACAAGTGTTATTCCTATTTTTACAATATTGCTGACAATAATCATCCGGATACTTTTGGCAATATTTCTGGCTTTGTGATTTTTGTAGACAGTTGAGGTGATGTAAGTGTTATTAATTTTACAGTGATGTTGGCAGTGATCAACCAGATATTTCTGACAATATTTCTTTGGCTTTGTTGTTTGAGCAACTTGATTTTAATACTTCAACATGTGGCAACTTGTTTGTGTGGACTGCAGAGGTGAAATAATATTACATACCCATAAGACATCATGGCTATAACAGCTGGGTGGGGGCTGGCTGGATAAAAGTAATGAAAGTGACCCTCTTGTCATTTGCTCAGTTAAAACAATCGCTATCTGACCTTGCACTTGTGAGAAGTAAAATGGACTACTTAACTGGACGCCTGATATGCACAGACAGAGTAGGCATAATTGCTGTAGCTCTATTCTGGGGAACAAAATGAATAATTGCCTGCTACTCTTTGATTATTATTATGATTTTGGCTTTGGCGTTCTAATGGGATTAAGTGAAGTAATGAACAATATTTTAACATGTGGCAACGGTTTGCTTAGAACAAAGGTGAAATACATTACATGGTCATCATCGCTTATCACAATCAGACATCTGAGCTGTACATAGAAGTGGCTATACTACTTGATAGGGGTTATCTGGATGAAAGTAAGTGACCTTGTTGTCACTTGCTCAGTTTTACACTCATCTATCTCAAAAAAAAGGAAAATGCATCCCAAAATACACAGACCTTCAAAACTTCTGGGGATTGGTGCCCCCGAACACACACACATACACACACACACACATATATATATATATATATATATATATATATATATATATATATATATATGGTTCTACCTCACTTCAACGACACGCCGGAACATCGACACGAAAACCGAGAGCACCAGAAGATCGAAAGCTGAGAAGACCGACACGACGGGACCCAGAAGATCGACAGTGGAGAAGACCGACCCGAAGGATGAAAGCACCGACGCCGAGGATGCCGACATGGGGAAAGGCTGTGTAAGTATGCGGTAGTGACGGACGTTAGGGTGCGAGTAAGGTAAGTGTGGATATTGACGGTCTGTGGGGATAGGGGTGTTAAGTGAGTTAGGGTTAGGAGCGGGTCAGGTAAGTGTGCGGTAGTGATTGTGTTTGGGTTAGGGCGGATAAGTGAGTTAGGTTAGAGCCGGGTCAGGTAAGTGTGCGGTAGTGATTGTGTTTGGGTTAGGGGCGGGATAAGTGAGTTAGGGTTAGGGAGCCGGGCCAGGTAAGTAGTGACGGACCTTAGGGTTAGGGTTTGGGTTAGGGTTGTAGGTAGTTGTGTATGTGAGGTTTAGTGTGGGTTTGTAGGGATTTTGGTGTGCTTGTGTTGCGTATGTGGTTTTTGGATGGGGAATGTGTTTTGTTTGTTGATTGTGGTGTGTGAAGTGTATGAGGTTTCGTGTTTGTGTACCGTCGGTTATTTCGTTGTCGGGCATGTGGAATTTCGTGTTTTTGTGCTGTCGGTTATGTGGTTTCGGTGATTGCGTTGTCGGTGTTTTGGTGTTTCGGTTATGTGAGGTAGAACCATATATATATATACACACACACACACACACACACACACACACCGAAGCTGTATAAGTGGATTTTGACATGGGCTTAGTAAACATCTCTGCCCTGAGCTCTACCTTGTCTAAATCCAGCCCTGCTCATAGGTGTACACAGAAGGTTACTGTATGTTTTTGGTGGGGGTTAGGGGTGTGGGGATGATTCAGTTATTTATGTATGTATTTATTTATTTTTCCTCCAAGTCCCAAAGGTCACTGCATCGTCTGTTGGGCTGCGGACAGTATGGTTAATATTTCTTTAATTTTGCTCCCAAATGTCAAAGGGTGCATGGAAAGTCACTGTAGCTTGTATAGGAGTACTGTACTGTCTCTTGAAATAACAAGTTGGAAACATTATTTTAATAATTTTCTTTTGTTTTGTTTTAGTTTTCCTCACACATATTTGATATGTATACAGGTAGCTGTCCTTTGAGGCAGACTAAATGAGCATGCTGATCATATATGTATGACAGCAATATGTTCTTTATTTTATCTCAGTCTGACATCAGAAGGATGCACAGAAGGGGGCTGTCTTTTGGGGATAGGGGTTAAGGGGTATGCTGTGCTTAATTGACAGCATCAGCTTGATATCTGACTATAGACATCTGCACCTTAATTTTAATCCCAATTTAACACCAGATAAGGAGACACAGAAAGTCACTACCTATTTTGAAGTAGTTACCATTCCCAGATCTCATATCCTCACAAGCATTTGTCTTGTCAGTTTATTGTGAATTGGTATTTGACCACCTTTGAGGAATACAAGTTGGATACAACTTATTTATTCCCTGAAATAAAAAAAAGGATTGAATTTCTTTTTTCATATATATGATTTGTGTGCAGGAGATCGTTGGATCAAAAGTTTGTGAAAAAAAGATCTAAAATGCATCTCAAAAAATCTCTAACCTGATGCCTTCTGGGTACCTAGCAGCCTCCCAGATCCCCAACTTAATTTGTTTGTTATTTGGTAGTCTCAATCAGTTAGGGTGGAGTGAAAAGCAAAGTTGAAAAGGAAAACTGAATTTCTTTCCCTAATTATGGTTTTTAGTTAAGGCCATAGGTGAATAACAAGGTTCTTAAAAAAAACTCTAAATTGCACCTCAGAGTGTCAAAATATCTCATGGCATTCTGGGGTCTAGTGGCCCCCAGATCTCTTCCATAATACAGTTATTTCCATTGCAGTTATTACAGTGTACCATTTTTTCAGTTAGGATGTGCTGAAAGTAAGTAAGAAGAAAAAAAGTTAAAAAGTAAGACTATTAGTGGTGCAATATTCATTTATTTGACATTTGTTGACCGGGAAAGTCTGACTGGGTCAGGAACCCATTTTCAGTTGAGGCCCAGAGAGAAAAGCTCCACAGAGTAAAAAACATTGATAAAAATAAAAGTACAGAGATATTAAATGTACCTATGGGAATGTAGATTACAATAAACATTAAAATCAGACAAATAGTATAAAATACTACAGCAAACACAGAAATCAAGGAATACATATATTAAGTTTATAATATCATATAATATATATATATATATATATATATATATATATATATATATATATATAAGGGTTGATTTGGGTGAGCACCTTGGATCCACAGCTTCAGCTCCAGGGGACCCATAGCTAGGTTTGTCAACCATTCATAATTTTTATGGACTATCTGGAATTAAGGATACTGTCTAGAAAAATGGAGACTTCAGTGTATTGTCTGGAAAAATAAAATATTTTCCTTTAATTAAAAAAAAGACTTTTTTTAAAGGGCATTCTTCTTTAAGAATGACCTTTGCATCCGGTTGCACAGATGCAGACGTCGAGATTGTTTACATTTTCATATTCAGCGCAGGTGGAATTTGAATTCCAGAAGATGTTTAGACTGTTCAGCAGCTGCAGACCACCATGAACAGTCGGACAAGTG
The DNA here is from genome assembly GCF_019279795.1 of Protopterus annectens. Taxonomy (NCBI): domain Eukaryota; kingdom Metazoa; phylum Chordata; order Ceratodontiformes; family Protopteridae; genus Protopterus; species Protopterus annectens. The sequence goes on along the minus strand of NC_056732.1, from coordinate 1,364,024,284 downwards.
AGATGTGTGTGTGTGTGTGTGTGTGTGTGTGTGTGTGTGTGTGTGTGTGTGTGTGTGTGTGTGTGTCATGTATTTAATTCAGTGCAATTACATGGGGTAGTACCAAATAACTGAAAGTTAGATGACTTAGTCCTCATTTTAATCACCAAATTTAGAAGTATCATTCTATTCATCCCACATCAGTTCTTTGGAATTATTTAGAAATATGTGTGCTAAGTTAACTAATGTCAGCTAATAAGAACTCCTTAGGGAAGGCACTACACATCTTGTTTTCCCATGCTTATTTACTCTTACCTTTTTAGTGTATTTCTATGAGCCTGTTTCAGATGCACTCGATGGAGGATATGTGTTGTAATTAGCACAGCGACAGATGATTGCTGCACTGGTGGCTGAGTGGCTTAAGTGTGTAAATTTAGTGTTGTGGTGAGTTTCGCTGCACTTTATTGTATTGTATTGTTTGAGCAAGTGGTTTGCTTTTCAGTGATTTTTCCCCATTTTCTTCAGTGTAATTTGATCACTAATATATATATATATATATATATATATATATATATATATATAATTTTAGGAGGTGCAGGGGGTTTTCCACCCCTCAAACAATTTTTTTTCTTTTTTATGTTTCCAGCATACTGTTTTTGGTATTACATTTTTATAAACAGTAACCAAAAAAGATCATTGATGGCTTATGAGTAAACCATTGTAATTATATAATTAGACCTTACTTAAGGTCTTTGACTCATTGCCACATGGGGTTACTATCATTAACAACCTAACAGTACTGAAAGTAAACATATGTATAGTGGAGCGGATTACAGAATAAACAGGCAGCAGGTAACACTGCTAAGCAGTAACTCATGTTAGAATGGAGTGGGTGTTACTCAAGGATCTGCTCTGGGACCTATATATTGTTCAATATTGTCTTTTCATTGCTTTCTACATTTTTAAATTACGATAGGCTTGTGATGTCCCCACTCTGGTCCTCACAACCTTAGACAGTATTGTGTGTTTGCTATAAGCACTTATGACCAGGCATTCACCCCTTGCACACATAACAAGTACCAGTGGTGCAGATTTAGACTTTGTAACTCTTACAGTTGACATAATTTGGTGAAATTGTGTGGGATTTAACATACATTAATCATGAATAAGTTGAAGTGAATCTCAGAAGAAAATTAGTAGTAACATACTACTCCATGCTCACGATTTTTCATGGAGGACACTTATTTTGGCTCAAAATGTAGCTCTGAATCTTCTAATCCTTCCCAAAACTGGAGATTTAGGGAGAAAAGGTAGTCGATTATACTTACTAAATAATTGCAATAATTATATTTACAGACTTCTTTTACTTTAGAGAATGCATATTATTTCACATTATTTTAATCTGTCAGCATCTCGGGTTATGATTATTAATATTTTAATAAGTGTCCCTGATTATGTCTTGATTTGTCAATGATTCTGGACAAGCAGCTGAGAGATTTGAGCAGCAAACTAATTGTATTTTTTAAGAAAAAAGCTATAACACTGAAACACAGTGAAATTCTATGCTATATATATATATATATATATATATATATATATATATATATATATATATATATATATATACTTTTTTTTGCATTTGCTGATGAACTTAACTAAATTAAACTGTTGAAATACCAGCACCTATTGATTAGTGTGAATTGGTAAATGACAGGTCTTGACAGGTAAAGAAACTGAAAGTATGGAAAAAACTGGCATTACCACAGTTCGGAGGCACACTGACTGGAGAGACAGAATGGAGTTTAAAAAAGGGGAACTAGAGAACCTTTTTTGTGGGAATGTGGATTGTTTTTGAAGGATAACTACAGATGTCTGAAATCTCAGATGAAGGGCAGATTACCAGCTTACCATTTTTTTATGTAAAAAGGCAATTTATTCTTCAAGAGCAGCAGGCACTGAATTTGTAGATGAAACACTGAAATGTAACATTGGTTGGTAGCAGCAACCTTTTCATTAGTTATAGATCTCTTTAATGTGGAAATATTCAGATGACTTTTACTTCTGCAGAGATTGTGCATATTGACTGAGATTGGTGGATTGTAGTTGCAGAAGTCTGAATTGCCTTTGTTTGATTGAAATGTTCTGAATTGGGCAGTTTTGTCATTATTGGTGCATATGTTTTGTTTAATTGCTTACTGGAATAATGTTCAAAACTATCAACTTAAAACATGCTAACATGTTCTAATAAGTGGTGCTGTATTATATAATGGGTATAATTTAATTATTATACATTATAAATTGATGCAGTCAGGAAGGTGAATCAAAAAACTTTTGCATGGTCCTAAAAATGTGTGCAAGGGGCCTATGACTTGAAAACAGCCCAAAGGTAAACTTAATCTGCCACTGGCCAGATGCATTTTCTTTGAACATGGATTTCAATGCTGTGTCAGTGAATGTGCATTTCAAAGGCAGATAGTTTTAATGCTGAGTCTGTTTTCATTGTGAGACTGCATTGCTTTGTTTAGCAAATGTCTCTCAGTGTTTGTGCTATAAAATTTGAAATAAAAGTTTTAAATTAAATCCAAATATTTGTAAAGATTGTAGAAGTAAAAGAGAAGACAGTATGCACAGTGAGAGTTTTGAACAGTGCTTATGGCAACTGGGAGAAATAGAAAAACAGCCAAGTAATGGGACACTGGAATGCATGGGGAGGGGGTGTCAAAATTATACACATTTTGCTTTCATGTACATGTCCAGAATTTTTGACTTGGAAAGTTGTCAACCCTACCCATGGCAAGAAAAAAAGGATGCTGACACACCATCGGTCATTCTTCTATTTTTATTTATTTTAAAGTAAAACATATTGCATTTCTTTACTTTACAATAACATAAATAATAATAATAATAAAACAGTCAGAGTTCCAAAGTTCATCTTAGGATAGTGATTGCTTAAGTGCACTGACCTTTAGAAGGACAATTTGCAGACTGTCTGTCTTTAGTCGCAGATGCAGCTGTGACATAGGTAAGCTTTTTTTCTCCTGTCTCTGGTTGACAGTAAACCATATAAAATATTTTCTGTGGACAGCTTTTCAACTGAGTTTTAGTTTGCCTCCTATTTCTAGTCTTTTCCTTTTACTATTGGTAGGACCTGACTACATCTTTTTCAAATGTCCTTCTCTGATTTTGTCTCTTATTGTTTGTTTGTCCTTGTAAAAATGTGTGGTTTTCTAGGAAATCATTGAGGATTTCATTTGCAGTCGTATATACAATACTTGATATTTAAGTTTCAGACTTTATATTTCTCAGAAATTTCTTCTATCTAGCAGCTTTCTAAATATGCAAAAGTGATATTTAATATTTGTCTCTGACCTGAATTTGAGCATTTCCCAGTGTTATCATTTGACTGTGTCCCACATTCTTATTTATTTACTGACATTTGTTTACCTGTAAAGTTTGACTGGGCACAGATGTCCTTTTTTCAGCAGAGGCCAAGGCAAAGAAGTACCAAGGTATCACATTTAATGCAATAAATATTTAAAATAAAATTTATAATGCAGTTTCAGTGAATACATAGCATAATAGTCAGTGTGTAATAACATTTGTATTGATATTCAGAAAAACTAAATTTTCAGGCCTTGTACTAAGACTTTATAGATGGAAGAGTGGTGTACAAGATAGGTAGGAGTAATTTAAATAATACAATAGAGTGAGATATTACAGAAGACAAGCAAGTCTGAGTGTTAACAGGGAGTAGTGATGGAATAGTAAATTGGTTGTGCTTATTAGAAGTAGGTACAGTAGTTTAAGAAGTAAAATAAAGTGAGGTATTCTTGCACTGAAAAGTTGAGAGCTGACAGAATACTTTGCAAGGGGGAGTTAGGTGTGTAGGTACATCTGTTAACTGTTCCTTATTTGTAGAATGGACTTGATTTTGGCTCATATTGCAGTCTGTTCCTCAAAAAATGTGGTTTTGTAACAAAGTGTTAGGGATGGCAGTCAATAAATAGCTACAGAGATTTTTAAATGCATGGTAATATAAATCCTGTATTCTATCAGCTCTCTAAGAACATAACACTAATATGTAAAATCTGACCCTGATTCTTGGCCTTGGTCAACCAATTATTTTTGGCTTTGTAATAGATTTTTTTGTTAAAAGATAGACAGCTACAAGAGTTCTTTGGATGGTGAGTAGCTGTGTGCAGAATGTCCCTGATTTGGGCTCGTATTTTCAGTCCATTCCTTGTGAAATTTGAGGTTTTCAGCAAGTATTGAGGATTGTAGTCAAAAAATGGCAATTTCCAGAGTTCATTAGCATTGGAAAATGCCCACTTTTGCCAATCCTGTTGTTCTAAAAACTTTTCAAGTATATAAGAGCAGTACTTAACTACGTTTTTGATTTTTTTGTACCCCCCCACCATTATTTGTCCCTGGTACTAAGCCTTTGTTCTCTCATTATTTCTGGCTTTTATCCCTGATTCTTTTGTCAAGTACTAGAGAACTATAACTGCATGTTTTATAAAGCCAGTTAAAGAAGGTTCAGTAAGACATCAAAGCACAAATGAAAGAAAGCATGCTAGAAATTATAGGCAAACAGAAACTTTAATATTATGAACAGATTGCTATATTAAAATTATTGGTAGTGTCCATGTGATTTCGAGCATATTTTTCTTTTATTGCATTATAACGAACTTATATATATATATATATATATATATATATATATATATATATATAGTAGTCATTATTTAATGATGGTTTATTTTATTACAGCTAGCTTTCTGAAATGTGAACAGACAACAAATAGCTATAATTGTTGGGTCCCGGCAGGTGATAGATGAAAGTGCTTGACTGCTATTGTTTGTTCATTATTCTGTATTCTTAGGACTTAAGAAATTTTTGTGAAACATTTTTGAATACTTTCCTGTGACTAATATCTGTGTAAAATGAAGCTGAAATACAATTGTTGTGGGTCTTTTATCTTTCATTATAGTCACTCATCTAAGGTATACATAATAAACGCAGTGGGTATAATTGCTGGGTGAAGTGGGGTGTTGGCTATGGATGGAAGGATCTTACCCTCTTACATACATACAAATACTTCAAGCACAGGCATTAATGCCCTTATAACCTGCCAATATACAAAAACACTTGTTCCTGTAATAAGTTTCCAGGTTATTCTTAAAACTATTTAAGCTAGTACTTGCTTTAATGTAATTTGGTAGTCTGTTCCATGCATCAGCTGTTCTTTGAGAAAACCAATTACTCCACTTCTTATTCTTATAAAATCTTATACACAGGTTGTCTGATGATTCTGTACTAGTTTTTGATAACCCAAAACATTCCCAGAAGTAGCTGTCTCTAAATGCCCTGTATACCTGAATACAATCAGCTCTTAGACATCTGTAAGAGACACTGTACATGTTCAGATATTTTAGTTTTTAAAAGTAATTCACAACTGCTGCTTTCCTCCTAAAGTGTCCTGTAGCAAATTAAGCACCAAGATTCCACAAACAGAACTATCAGGACACACCACGAGTAACACTGGATTATTCAAAAATTATAAATCCTTTATTCCGATCGAACAAACATAGAATAAGCGCTTTCACATGCGTCTTGCATGCTTCTTCAGATACAGTTTAAAACACACATGACTCCTTTTATACAACATCTTAACAAGCAGTTGTTATCAATAATGCAATTACTCCATTATTACAATACTTGACTAATTAAAGTGAAATACTTCCCTATTCTTAAAACCATTGCAGTGCATTCAGTTTTGTAGCCTATGGTTGAGCAAAATACATCATACACTTAAATAACTGCATAACAACCTACATCATACAAAACAAAACAAAACTAAGACAAAAATAAAACTAAGACAAAAATAAAATAAAACAAAACCAGTATGTGCAACTTATGCTCTCAACATTATTCCCTCCTCAGTGACGCTAACAAAACCCTAGAAGCATAAATGCATAATCTGTTAAAGGCACATCTAATTCCTGACTCATAAAGATAGCACTGCCCGCATAACCTGTTAAATGCATCTTTAGTGCCTAATTCGTAAAAATAGCGATGCCATGGAAACTACGTTCTATTTGTTATAAAATGGATCAGGACAGACATTTAATACATGTGCATTACTAAAACGATTGGTATATCATTTGTAAAAAATCATCGTTCATCGAACACATACAAACAATGTCCAGTCTAAGATGGAGAACAATATTCATACTCCACATTGTGCAAATGCGGAAGAAGAATGCTGTCTGCAGTAGAATCAATAATCATTCATCGCATTATGCATAACCAAATATGATGATTATAAAAATTGGAGTATGGCACCCACTGAAGTTAAAAACTTCAATAATAAACATTATCTCTGACTCCATCCATCTTTATCTCTTCTTAAACCATATTCATAGAAGATCTTATGGGCACGTAACGTGTATGACAAATGTCTATATATAGAATATACATGTATCCAAAACAAGATAAAAATTAATATTAATGTTAATATAATGTTAATAATTTAAAACGTAGCAATGCTAATAATGGTGTAACACAAAGTTAGGTGAACAGACTAACCAGTCACATTCCATGGATACCTGACCTCTTCATGCCATTAAAATTAAAATTATCTAAAATTGTCTAAAAACATATCTAATAATTAGGATGTAAATGTTGCTAGACTATCAAAAAATAGAACTAGCAACTCAATAAGACTGCCAGTTTCTCATATCTATCATATTATCTAACTAACTAACACTTGTTCCAGGTGTCATATTTAATACTATAAAATTAATCATAACTGTAATGATTTCGATGTTTCCTACTTCCAAAAGGAGTAAAATGTATGATAAAAGAGAGGTTCCATCATAACTCTATTCAACTATTACCAAATCATAGTCAACTCTGTCTTTAGGCGTAATAAGCTGTCCATTCATATAATTCAGATGCCAAAGAGAGTCTGACCGTATCCCATCGTCAGAGTCTCATTAACCTGATGTCACTGGTAACCAATACCTATATGTGTATCACTGAAACCTAATAATACTGACTATGCTCAAGATAAAGAGTACTTATTATATTAATTTCTCTTTTATTCTAAAAACTACTATTGTGAGAAGTCTTTTCAGTACATCAGATTATTCTAAAAATGGTTTAACAGTAGTATAGTTATTAATCCCTGGATCTCTATGTGCCCCTGACCTGAGGATCCACTCCATTTCTAGTTTCGCTAGGGCGTTGTTGTTATCACCCATCCTAGGACTGGTATGCAGAGTCTGTAATACTCTGAATTTAAAACAATGTGTGGGATTTAAAATGACGTGTTTGGCCAGTGCATTCAACTCATGTTGTTTACAGATGTCATAGACATGGTTGTAAATACGCTGTCTTAATCTCCTCTTGGTAAGGCCAACATAAAATGCTGGACATAAATCACAATTAGCCATGTATATTAAGTTGGTCGTCTCACAGCTAGTTCTTGTCTTTGGAGTATATTTAAAATGTCCATGTGGATGTGAATATTCTTGTGTGATAGTAATATATTCACACATACTACACTTTCTGCAGGGATAAGTCCCAGGGACCTCACTATCGTCTTCTTTAACCTGGAAGTTCTTGTGTAGATTAGAAGAGAAAATAGTTTTCAAATTATCACATGTTCGGAACACAAACCCTGGTTTTTCACCTACTATCATTCTGGTCTCATCTACAACAGTCAAGATGTTCCAATGCTTATTTATAACTCCCCTGATTGCATTAATATCATTAGTGTACTTCAAAATCAGATTAATCTTGTTATTCTGTCTATTGTACCTCCCTGATTGATCATCTTTGGTCCTCTTATTACACCTGTCCATTTTAGGGCTCTCATGTTCAGCAATATCTTCTCTAATACCTTGGGATATGATCTTATTTCTCATCTCATGTACCATCTTGCTATTGTAACCTCTATCAGTGAACAGTCTTTCCATTTTATCTGCTTCAATTCGTAAAATTTCTGGATCTTTACATATTCGAGTTAATCTCCAGAATTGTGCTTTTATTATTCCAGAAAACATGTATCTCGGATGCATGCTGCTGTGTTCTAGGATGGTATTCCTCCAGCAGCTCTTCCTATATAACTTGTAGGATAACTTATCGGCTGTGTCATAGTATAAAGTTAAATCTAGGAAGTTGATTTCATTGTAAGAATGTTCATAGGTAAATCTTAGAAACGTAGTTGTTCCTTCTAAGTAATCTACAAAATTCTTCAACTCATCAACAGTGCCATCCCAGGCCAGTAGCACGTCGTCCACAAATCGCTTATACATTTTTATCTTATCCATCCATGGACTATTAAATATGTGTTTTAATTCCCAGTTATACAGTACCAGGTTTGCATATGAGTTTGCACATGGGGTGCCCATGGCGACACCCCATGTTTGCAAATAATATTTATTGTTGAACATAAACACATTACAACTTAATACTGTTTCTAGTAATTGCCCAATTAGAATCTGTCTATCTCTAGAAAATTCTTTCATAGCTACCATTACTTCTCTCACAGCCTGTGTGCCATACTCATTAGGGATGCATGTAAAAAGATCACGTACATCTAAAGTGACCAACATAAATTTCTTGTTAACCTTATCAGGGGGGTCAAAAGATTCTAAATCTTTCAAAAGATGTTGTGTATCTCTGAGAATTGTGTTAATCTTGTTTACTACTGGTCTCATAATTTTCTCTAAAAACTTAGATATATTATAAGTTGCCCAGCCTCTACCTGATACTATAGGTCTCATTGGCATGGGTTCAATCTGTTTGTGGACTTTTGGTAGGCCCTTCAATACAGGTATCAATGGTTCTTCCATGTGGAGAAATTCAAACATTTCTTTACTAACTTGCCTGCACATCAAGATATCATACAATTCATCTCTGACATTATTGATTATCTTCATTACCCCTTCAACATTTAGTTCCTGATAAGTATCGTTCTGGCACAATGTCGCTTCTATTGTCCCATTGTATGCATCTTTGTCTAGAAGTACTATTCCTCCTCCTTTATCAGCATTAATAATTGTCTTAGTTTTGTTTTGTTTTGTATGATGTAGGTTGTTATGCAGTTATTTAAGTGTATGATGTATTTTGCTCAACCATAGGCTACAAAACTGAATGCACTGCAATGGTTTTAAGAATAGGGAAGTATTTCACTTTAATTAGTCAAGTATTGTAATAATGGAGTAATTGCATTATTGATAACAACTGCTTGTTAAGATGTTGTATAAAAGGAGTCATGTTGTGTGTTTTAAACTGTATCTGAAGAAGCATGCAAGACGCATGTGAAAGCGCTTATTCTATGTTTGTTCGATCGGAATAAAGGATTTATAATTTTTGAAGAATCCAGTGTTACTCGTGGTGTGTCCTGATAGTTCTGTTTGTGGAATATTTTAGTTTTTCATAACGTAAATTTTCACATCCATGGATGCCCTTGGTATATTTACACTGTACTCTTTCCAGTTTACTCATGTTTGTTTTCTTATAAGGTTTGCATATTGTTATTCCATACTCCAGTTTGGATCTAATGTAACTAACAATGGCGCCATCATTTCTAATTTACTAGACTTTATAAATCTTTCTATACAACCTACCTATAACTATCATTAACCAATTGGTTGACATAATTAGAAAAACTCAAAGCTGGATCTACCCATATACCCAGGCCCTTTTCCATGAATCTATAGTTTCAATCACTGTGTACAGTATTAGATATTCACTTTTCAATGTATGTCTCCCAAATCTCATATGCTTAGTTTTTGATGTATTTATCAGCATATCTTGTAATGTGCTAATTTAACACAATTACATGTCTGAGGTGTACTCTGTTAGCAAAGTGGCTATAACTACTGGGTGTGAGTTGCAGCTGACCTACCTACAGATGCAAGTTAGGTATTCTCATGTCACCTTCTCATTGTAAAAAATATTTTGTCTGATTTTACAGGACAAAGGTGCATTTGTGGGGAGTAACTTTGGATACTTTACTGTGGCCACTGTGTGTTTGTGTGAAACAATCTTGAAATATATGACTATGGACAATTATTTTTTTATAACAGTCAGGTATCTGAGGTGTAATCAACAATGTAGCTATAACAACTGGGTAGGGATGGGGGACTATCTGTGGATAAAAGTAAATTTCTTGTCATTGTATGCTTATTTTAAACAATTAATCTGGAAATATTAAAACTAGCATGTATTTGTATGAGGTAGATTAATATATTTTACTGTATAAGATGTGTTCCCAATCAGTTATATTGTTTATTCAGTATAAGATGTGTTCCCAATCAGTTAATCTACCAATGTGTACTACTTATTCAGTATAAGATGTATTTAAACTGAACAGCAAAGTTTATAGTGTTTATTCAGTATAAGATGTGTTCCCAAGGCAGTCAGTTATAAATTGTTTATTCAGTATGTGAGAAGATGTGTTCCCAATCAGTTATATTGTTTATTCAGTATAAGATGTGTTCCCAATCAGTTATAGTGTTTATTCAGTATAAGATGTGTTCCCAATCAGTTATATTGTTTATTCAGTATAAGATGTGTTCCCAATCAGTTATATTGTTTATTCAGTATAAGATGTGTTCCCAATCAGTTATATTGTTTATTCAGTATAAGATGTGTTCCCAATCAGTTATATTGTTTATTCAGTATAAGATGTGTTCCCAATCAGTTATATTGGTTAGTTAGTTAGTTAGTTAGTTAGTTAGTTAGTTAGTTAGTTAGTTAGTTAGTTAGTTAGTTAGTTAGTTAGTTAGTTGACTAGATTAGTCCTACTAGGCCAATATTCTCTTTTCAGGTGAATCTTTAGGTGGTATTCATACTGACAAGGGAAAATTTAGCCAGTGCATGAGGGAACTTCTGCTGTTTTTTCAATAAGTGTCTTATGATATTTTATATTCACCTGAGCTACCACCAAATCAAATAGATGGCGTCCTGGTTTAACAAATTAACTGAAGGATAAACACTGTATATGTATCTGTCCAATATAAATTACTATATCAATATATTTCTGCATTTCTCTTTTTCACTTTTTTTAGTATAGACAGATAGATATATATAAATAGATTTGGATATAAATAATGAAACGCATTATGGTTCACAAGAATGATGTTTGTCATCAATACCATCATGGCCACATGGCTACTGCGCATGCAAATTCGCAACATAGCTACATCCTAATCACCAACAACAAATGTAACTGAAGAAAACAAGGCACAGAAACATGACTGGAAGCATAAAATGTTAAAAGTTTAATGTGGTAAGCACTTTCACACCAAATACTAGCGCTTGTTCAGACCATATAAAAAACTACAACAGCAAACACTTTTAATATATTGACTCTAGTTCAAAACAGCCAATAAACATCAGAGAAGAATAAAAAACTTCTCATTTAAAGAGGCATTGTGCTTTCAGTGCAGGTTTAACAGAAACCCCTGAAATTTAGACTTGGGCATTTGTCAGCTTGCCATAAAATAATCCAATGCAATTCTCTGCTTTCAGTGACATTTTTCACATCACCTCCATGTATATTTTCAGAAACAATTTCAACAACTTGAAATCTAAAGCCATGTTAATTTTCATTCCGAATGCAGTGTCTGGCTAGTGCATTTTTGGTGTCACCATTCCTAATAAAATACGCATGTTCCCTGTGCAGGTAGCAGCAGTTACACTAATAAAAAAGGATTATTTTTTAAATGATGGACTTTGGTTTGGGTCTTGACTGTTGTTGTGGCATGTGTTTAATGTTACATGTAGTTGCGATGTGTTGTGCTATGTTATTGTGCATGACCTTGGAGGAATGTAATTAGTTCAGCTGTACTCTGTATGGTCGAATGCCAATAAAGTTTGCATTGCTTTGCTTTGCTGACTTGTACCATCAGTGACCTGTTAGATTTTTCTACATAGAAATGGTGGCAAACTGTGCATGTCGCCAGATAAATTTATACTCAAACCGGGTGACTGGATGAATAAAACATGCTGATGTATTAATAAATGTACAGAAATTGCATGCAAGGCATTTTTTATTACCTGCCCAACCACCATCTAGTCACTTATCTTTTTATTTTACGTTTTTGTAGCAAAGCTGCCTTTTAAAATATTTCTTGTTCTTAAAAGCAAAGTTTGGTCTGTGACCAACAACTTTTGAAATATCATTTTTAAGCTCAATAAAGACCAGTTCGACTTAATAATGTTCATTATGCTAGTCATATGGGTTCCTATCACGTAGTCATACTTTTACAAGTTTGAACCTCATATGGTCAAGACCATAAGTTCGAATTTGTAAAAGTTGGAGCATTTCAATGGAAATCTCCATAAGCGGAGGTTTCCATTTTGTTCAATGGGGTGCGGTTTCGGAGTTGGTATATTTAAGTAGTGGGATCTGGGGGGCAAGGGGGCTTGCCTCTCTGCTTAAAACAGTTTATTTTGTTTTCCGTTGTTTATTTTTGTTTTTTTTATCCATAGTTGAAGTTTTGTAACTTCGAACATAATGGTTCAAACATTATGTGTTCGAAGTTATAAGACTTCAACTATGTGATATAGACCCTAGTCATATCACTAGTATAAAATAAAGACATAAGTTCATAGGTTCATCAGTAGGTACTAGGCTATTGGCCCTAGGGCCTATATAAGCCTAGCCAAAGGGTACCCTGGCTTTCGCCACCCATGAAAATTATTTTCATGCTACTAATGGCCTGGGGAGACTACTTCAAAGACTTGGGCCGGGATTCACTAATCCTCCTTGTAAGACTAAATACGTCTTACTCGGAAACTGCAGCCTAAGAGTATGACGTCAGCATGCCATGCATATTCATGAGGGTGCACTGACTCAACTCAAAGGCTAACAGGGAGCGTGCACGAGTGCAGGGGACATGTCAGACAGCCGAGCAGTCCAAATATCCACGCCCCTGCAAGTGCCTAAACTGCAAATGTCACCAGACATGAGCGAGTCCGCTCAAATGTGTATATCCCCAACACTACACTTCCCCACATTCTAAACCCATGTACAAATATAATAAAATATAAAACTTTTTTTTTATTATTCCCGATATAGCTGCCCGTATTTGCGTGTGTGTGCGTGGGTTTGCCCATTGCTTAGCTACAGTTAGCAATTTAGACATCAAAGAGGATAATAAACTACTTATATGCAAATTAAGCAAAATAGCAATAGCGTAGTGGTAGAGCTTTCACACAAAGAGGAGGCATTCCCGGTTCAAGTCCCACCACTCCCCTTCCCATTTTCTGTAGTAGATCTGTGCATAAAAATAATTCCTGACATTTACCTTTTAAATTTTAGTAAAATGCATTGAAATGGCTTATGTAGTAGTGAATGATATATAAGAAGGTGAAATGGTCATGCATTCTGATGAATGCATAAGTAATGTATCTTAAGCAATGTGAAGTACTGCTAAGCAAAGTTTAGCCCCCTGCTATAAAGCACGCTTTGGCAGGCTTTTCTGGCTGTAGAGAACTCAGCACAGCTCCTCGTGGTATCCAGCAGAGGTCCTAGAGCAGCAGAGAAAGGAAAAAGCAACTTTCCAGATTTTAAGTATTTTTTCTTGCATTTTTTGACCATTTGTGTTATTCGACGACCTAGTGGTATTACCTGTTTTTCCTGTTTTTATAAGCTTTAATTGTTGGTTGCACTTCTTAGTTTAAGTTTGCTTAAAAGTTAAACTACAGGCTAATACACTCAAGTGTACTAGCTTTTGATAGCATTTAATCGAAAAGCAAAGCATTTATTGTGTTTTCTGTTCTGTCTGTGAAAAAAACTTGAAAAAACAAAAAATATTCTTGTTCTCCTAACTTTCCTGGCTAGTTTGTTCCAGTGATCAGATTTTGCTGATCCCTGGGCTTTGTCTTGGTTCCTGTACTTCTCCATTTTCTTTGTTTGGTCAGGGGGAAGTTTCTTTACTCACCAGTGGGAGTGGGGAGTACTGGGCTGCCTGTTTGTCCTCAGAGGAAGACAGTAACTTGTAGTTCAGTGGCCATTTTGGGTTATTTCCTGCCTTTTCCAGCCCCCTGCTATAAAGCACGCTTTAGGGTGCTTTAGTGTGATTTAGCGCGGTGTTGCCACTAGAGCAGCATCGGGTAGCTCCACACCGGAAGTATATCCTTCATTGGTGAGATCTGATCATAAACTAACCTCACTGGAAATCCACATCCCGCCCCCACCCCAAACAAAAAAGACCACAGTGAAGAACTTCTCTAAAGCAAACTTCACACTACTCAAGACTGGTGTGGTATCCTTCAAGGCCCCTGAGCCAGTGGAAACCACAACCCAAGCTGCGGAAGCCCTTACAAATGCCTTCTATGAACACCTCCAGGACTGCATGGATCAGGCAATCCCAAAAAAAACCAAGACTCTTTCCACAAGGGGCAAACGTCCTGTCTGGTGGACCCCAGCCATTAACAAACTTTACAATAAGAGGAGAAAGCTATTACATGATAGAACAAAATCCATAAAAGGAAGTCACCCCTGATCATTATTAGTAAAAAAATACGAGCACTCATAAAATCAACTAAGGCCAATTTTGAGAGAAAAATTGCCATGGATTCAAAGGACAATCATAAGGCCTTTTTCAGCTATGTTAGGAACCTGGGTGGAAACTCCCAGATATGCTCAGAATTAGTCCAAAATGATACAAAAATCACTGAACCCACAGACATTGCCAACATACTGGCAGACAGGTTCAGTGCAAACTTCACCCCCCTAAAGGAGAGATAACTATCCCAGCAGAGTGTAGCCTCCCAGACATCTCAAATGCACAGGTGAAAGCTGCTCTCTCTAAAGCTAAAAACACAGCATCAATGGGACTGGATGGTGTCCCCGGCTGTGTGCTACATGAGCTAAATGAGGAATTAAACCCGCACATAAGGCAGCTGTTTAATCTCAGCCTTACCACAGGATACATGCCCAAGGAGTGGCGTACGGCAACTGTGGTCCCACTCCACAAAGGTGGTGCCTCTACGGACCCTGGTAATTACCGCCCCGTAAGCTTAACAAGTCTAGTCTGCAAAGCTATGGAGAGGATCATAATGGAGCTCATAAACAAAGATATAGGGGACTTGCAGACATTGGACCCGACCAGTTTGGCCGTCAAGGGCAGATCATGCCTTTTGAACTTGGTTGACTTCTTTGAAACAGTCACCAAGGCCATTGATGAGGGAAAGGCAGTCCATACAGCCTACCTTGACCTTGCAAAGGCTTTCGACACAATACCCCACTCGGGTATTGTAGAAAAACTTACCAGCTTAAATGTAAACACATATGTCACAAGATGGGTTGCAAACTGGCTTAAGGACAGAACCCACAGGGTTAGAGTTGCTGGCGCTATGTTAGACTCCAAGCCAGTCACAAGTGGTGTCCCACAAGGCTCGGTCCTTGGCCCCCTATTGTTCGGCATCTACTTCTCAGAAGTACAGGCCAACATGAGAGGACTTTGGCTGACAAAGTTTGCAGACGACTGCAAACTGGGCGCCATAGTGGAAAGTGCATTGGAGATGGATATCCTTCAGGAGGGACTCACGGAAACAGATAGCTGGTGCCAGAGCCATGGCCTGAAGTTAAACGCCAAAAACTGTATAGTCATGCCCTTCGGGAAAAACAAGGTAACCCCAAGCTACCATATAGGCGGCAATCCACAGAAGAGGTTATCAGGGACCTGGGGACCCAGGTTGACAGTGGCCTTTCTTTTGACACTCACGTTGCTAAAGTGGTTAGAAAGACCTTCTACATTGCCCACCTTATCATGAAGGGATTCAGATCCAGATCTAGTGAGGTCATTGTTCCCCTGTACTCTTCACTTATCAGACCAATGATAGAGTACAATGCCCCATTCGGGATGTATCTCACCTGACATCTGCAGCAATTGGAGAGACCCCAAAAGTTCCTCACCAAAAGGATAAAGGGACTCCAAAATCTGTCATATGCTGCCAGATTGAAGAAACTCCAGCTCTATTCAGTCGCATACCATCTGCTCAGAGGTGACATGTGCCTGACATACAAGTCCATGTCAAACCCGGAATTAATGGACATGCTCCACCTCAAAAAATCCAAATCCACCAAAACCACTAGAGCAAGCGACTTAAACCGTAGCACGGATATAAATAGGATGTGCTGGAGGGATAGATTTATCACTGAGAGACTCCCTATGCTGTGGAATAAAATCCCGGTCCATGTGAGGCAGAGCACCTCGCTGGCTCTGTTCAAGAGAAATCTTGACCTGTGGATGGGAGATCGTAGGTTTACCCCGGGAATCATCTCTGTGTCACTGCTGGACAGAGGCACAACAAACTAATGGGCACAGTATTTTTTCATATAACGGGTGGCGTAAGCCACAAAACTTTGGGCTAGGCTTATAAATGCCTTAGGGCAGATAGCCTAGTATAAACATATGAACCTATGAGCCAGTATTAAGCACATTTAAGTATAATTGTTCATAGCTTAGCAGTGCTTTAACTAGCGCAATAGCTTTGCACGGAGCTGTGCATCGTGCCAAGTAGCGCAAGCAAAACATGTTTACGTGAAGCTGTGCACCGTGCTAACTAGCGCAATGTTGGGCAACGTCGGTAAACATAGAGCAACGTTGGGCAAAGTTGAGCAAAGTTGGCTAAACACAGCCACACCGCCTGGCCAGTCAGGCCAGTAGTAAAATAAAAAGCAATGACAGGCCTCGAACCCGGGATAGTGGGCACCATAATCAAAGTACTGAACCACTAAGCCATGACAGTATTGGATGTTCATGCACTGTCACCACACATACATATTAATCAAAGTTTACCCAGTGCTAAGCAGGTGTGCACTCAGCTGAGAATTTTCAAATCCAGCCATTCACAAATAAGTGCAGGAAATGAGTCATATTTAAGCTCCTAGGTGAGAATACTTGCCATAACTAGTTGTAGCTCCCATCTGCAGTCAGCAATGCCTGGTGTTGGAGAGGGCTCTCGCTTTCGAGTGCAATGGTGGGGCATTGAGGAGTCATCATGATGCCAGACTCCTGCAGTGCCAGTTCCAGGGCACTGAATACAAAGCGGAAGCCTGGAACCGTCTTGCATATGATCTCGCCAGTGCCACAGGCATCCCTCTGACTGGTGAGCAGGTCAGACACCACCACGCAGACCTGAAGAGACGCAAGCAGGACCAACTGAACCAATGGATACAGGTGGCCTGTGGTATGCCAAATGCCCCACTACTGTGTAGGTAGCCATGGAATGAAGTATGTAAGAATTGCTATTGTAGTCGATAGTATGGATAGGTATATGTCTCAATATCACGTCATTTACTTCACAGCTGCAGGTGTCCGTGCTGTGAATCAGCAAGCCTCTGCAGATAGGCTGCTAAGGCTGCACCACCAGGCAGGTTAGTAATTATTCTGCATGTATTGTTATATAAAATAAGTGAGAGAGCCTGACAAAAAGTGCTGTAGCCCAATAATAAAGGTATAATAAGGCTTGAATAATGTCTCTGCATGTACTGTTATGTAAAATAAGTGAGAAAGCCTGAAAAAGAGTGTTGTAACCCATTAATAAAGGTATAAGTCCTTAATAATTTCTCTATATGTATTGTTATATAAAATAAGTGAGAGAGCCTGAAAAAGAGTGTTATAACCCATAAATAAAGGTATAATATGTCTTGAATAAGTCGTCTGCATGCACTGTAATATCAAATAAATGAGAGAGCCTCTAGAAAAGTGTGTAATGTAATTAATAAAGGTATAACTGCTGGAGTGTGTCCGTGTCACTTTCTTTGAAATGTTGTTGTACTCTCGCAGTATAGAAATAGTAGTGTTGTATTAAGTGCTGTCAACCCACACTTGGGTAGGCCTATAGAAAGTGGATGAAGGGAGTGTCAGCATCTGTTAAGCGTATATACAGTCCTCAACTGTTGTTTCATGGCTGGCATGTATAGGGGCACATGAGTAGCTTGTTATTGTGTTCCCCAGAAATGTCAGTGTGCTGCTGGAAATGTAGGGGGCTGTTAAAATATAACTGATAATATCACCTGAACACATCCAGATATGTAGATATATAAATATAAATAAAATATATAAATACATAGCAGTAACATCTGCATCCTGGACAGTTTGTATATCAGATACAGGTCAGGTATATAAGGAACTAGCAAAACCCATTTCACAACTTAATGGACATTGCCTAGTATAATAATACATGTAGGGTATATATACCTGCAGTCAATAGGAATGTAGTGTAAACCATAAGTACATATAAGTTGTTAATGGAGGTATCTTTTTACACCCTACTGTATGTGCATAAATAATGCAATTCCACACCTCAATGGGTATGTGTAATCTAAAAACATTTATTGGGACATATGTCCTATTGGTTTATAAATATCTGCATTTACTTTGATGCATGTGCCCTGTTCAAACACCACAATCTTGGTGGCCTGTTGCCACCAATCAATCCTGCATGCTGTTGGAATGTCCATTGTTGTTCTATATATGCATGCATTATGCTTGCTGTTCAACTGTTGGAACTCTGGTGTGTTGGGTTAATGGGAATATTACTGAATGCTGTTACAACTAATTTGGAATGCTGTTGGCTGTTACCAACCCATATTGTCATTAAGTCCTCCTAAACATAGAACATATGGGAAGGCCGATCCCAGCAGACCTACCTGTCCCACCTCAGCTGGCGATGGCACCTGGCACCATCAGGTCCGGTGCCCAGGCTGGGACCTCCTCCTCCATTGGCCCTGTGCCACCTTCAGGTGGAAGCACTGCAGGGGAAGGGTCTCATTCCCCCCATGCAAGCGTGGCCAGAGGAGGGCCACCTATCACCCTCCGAACGGTCCAGGCAGGGGTGTGTAGGGAAATCAAGCATTCAGTCTCTGATCCCCTATGCCAGCTTGAGGCAAGAGTGGTGCGACTCATGGGTGAGCCTGCCCCTCCTATGCAGTCCCCAGCACAGCCACCATATGGGCTGTGAAGGTGCAGTGGTGACTGCCCATGGGTGGGGATCACGGTTCCATTGTTGCCATCTGTGGGCTCATGGGCTTGCGATGTCCAAATATCCTTCCCCATCAATGGTGTTCACCAACCCCATATGTCATATTCCACCCCTGTATGCATCTTGTTTGTCTTGTCTGTTTACCTCCCCAACCTACCTCCCCAAATATACCTACTTCCTCTACCACACATTCCGCTCTCACCTGAAAAAAAATGGACAATCTGCTCCCACAAAAAATTACCAGTATTAAGCACATTTAAGTATAATTGTTCATAGCTTAGCAGTGCTTTAACTAGCGCAATAGCTTTGCACGGAGCTGTGCATCGTGCCAAGTAGCGCAAGCAAAACATGTTTGCTGCCCATTTTGCACACATGTCTGCTGGACACATAAACTGAAATTTAATTGGCAGTACTACATACTTTGTTGTCCTCACCCCTCTCTCAGGGGTGGAAGGTTTCAAATGTCCCTCCAAATTACTAGTATATGCACAGCTGTTGCTGTTAAAGAAATGGGCAGCTATGGACCTTTCCTACACCTGTCCTGCACATCCCTAGCTGTTTTCCCTACTGTCTTTCATTCTTTGTGCCCCTTTTTCACCACTTTCCTATCTCCCCATTTTCTTTTCTTTTCTTTCAAAGAAATGAGTGCGGGGGTTAGCGGGAGTAAGCACTTTTAAGCAGTAGTTAGTGGGTTTGCGCGAGTGTGCGCTTGTGTGTGCTTAGCTAAGTATTGCTAAGCGTCACGAAAACCCACGCAAACCTGCTTACAACTGCTTAAAAGTGCCTTAGTCACCCTGCATGTGTGGGCCCTTGTTCTGCTCAGCTGCAAAATAAAACACCACTGTCAGTCTCAAACCCCGGACCTTGGACACACTAGACTACATGCAGTACCACTAAGCCACAGCAGATATACAGCAGGTTGTTGCTGAAATTGATATATCATGCATCAGAATGAGTGAATGTAAAGGAAAGATAGGAATGCCATAACACAAAACCTGTTCTGTGGAACTTTACCAGCAGTTATTGTGGAATTGCATTACATGACTTTGATAACAGAACCAGCCATTTTAGCAGTAAATAATGTTACAGCAGCACTTTACAACCCCCACACAGTATCATAGCAGGGCAATCCCCACCCAAATGTAAAAAATACCTGTGTGTTCAAGGTCCAGCAAGGATGTAGGTAGGCATACTCGGTACTGGAATTGTCCAGTTTTCATGAGCATCCTATGCTAATGTCAAAAAAAAACAAACAAACTGTGTAGAAGTGAGCACATTAATATCCACAGTATAGCAGTTCACAAACAGTTCATGTGGCAAATGAAAACAACTCAATAGCTACGTATGTATGGCAGCTAATTGTATAAGTAGAAAAGAAGCTACATACTCTCATGTATCTTGTGTTAGCATTTGTAGGGGTGAGTACAATTCTACACTGACAACTGTGTACTGAAAGTGGCAACATTCAGGTCTGACTACAACATTCAAAATACTGGCTACACCCCTAGCATCAGATACAAGAAGTATACTAACCTTCTGACTTACACAACAGTGTCCACAGCAAACAAGCATGGTCCCCACTTTGGAAAGCTGAAAGGGCTACTCCTACCTGACAGCAATTTATAGCATTGGGTTGCTATGACAGTGAGTACTGCAAGTACCACACAGCAGGCTGCATGCAATTGCCAAATGGTGGCTAATAATTGGTGCAGAGGCCAGCACATGCACATGTGCAGATACCTATAAATCAGGCTGTACTTGCTGTTCACACATGCAATCATTTCATTGCAGGTACAGAGAGAGAGAGAGTGAGAGAGAGAGAGAGACACACAGACAACAGCAACAGAAAAAAAAGATATAAAAGAAAATATATTGAAAAAAAATAATATATAAAAAAAAGAAAAAAAAATATATTGAAAAATAAAAAATATATTGAAAAAATAAGACCAAAAAAAAATTATTACAAAACACATGGAACTGACTAATACAAACGCGTACAAAGGAAAGGTATGTAACAGATGCATATTTACTGGCATGTAGTAGATGATTTTGAAGAGTACTCTACATAGTTTGAATCATCCATATGTGGCAGCAGTATGTATCTATGGACAAAAGCCCTGCATAACTACTGCCATGGTGAAATCAGAGTGTGTAGGTGTGCGCAGTGGGATATGACTGTGACATATGTAGTTCAGCATTAAATGTCAAACATCTGATCCATGTTATCTGTGTTCTGTACAGTAGTGTGTGCAATGTCTGTTTGGGGGAGTAGCGCATACAGTTATGTAAACATGGATGTGACAGAGTAACAAGTCATATTAATGTGTAGCGTAGCATTGGCAACAGCTGTACCAGGCTAATATGCTAATCTAGCATTTGCAGCTATATATACACCCCCTAATATTACTGTGTGCTCACATGTGACACCTGCTCATGTTGCAGCAAGGCCCAACAGGTCAGCCATGAGGTACACAGACTTACAACAGTGTGGTCCTTGTGTGTGTATGGCACACACATACGGAGAGATCTAACTGTGTCAGATATATTAGCATCTGTACATGTGCATAGAGCAAGGGACATACTGTAACTGTTTGTGAAAGGTGGACATATATATGTTGTTAAAGGTTGTTATGTGCATATTTCTATGTAGGTTGTAGTGTGTGGCAAACAAGACAGCATACAGTGCTGATATATGACATGTGGTGGTTAAACAATGTGGGTATGATTTGTCAGGTTTGCAGTGTTGCAGCCAGTGAGGCCTGCTAAAGCTACATGGGCTGAGAACACCTTCAATGCATTCTGCACAACACTGTGCAATATTATGACATAACTGTATACCTCACAACCTTCGCATAATTGATATTCCCACCATGAAAGGTTGACTGTATTTGTGCCTATATGTATATCTATATGTACACCAGTGGATGTTTATATGTATGTGTGTATATACATATAACAGATGCCTGGTGACAGAGCCATGGACTCAAGCTCAATGTTGACACTGCATTGGCATCTCTTCTTGCAAAAGCTCTGTACCCATTAACTACCACATAGGTGGTAGTCTACTTAACACCAAAGATGTGATAAGACACCATGGGACACAGGTGGACAGTAGTCTCCCCTTTGATAATCACAGTGCCACACTAGTCATGTAAGCTGTCTACATGGCACACATCATCACAAAAGGTGTGTCATCCAGGGAAATATAGGTCAGTGTTCCCCTCTACTCAACACACATAAAACCCATTAAAGAGTACAATGCCCCATGTGGTATGTACCTCACAAGACATCTACAGCAACTGGAAAGTACACAGACATACCTCACAAAGAGTAATACTAGCCTCAAACAGATGCCCTATGCAGACCATCTCACAAAACCACAGCTAGACTGTGTCGCATGCCGCCTTCCCAGAGGTGATCTCTGCCTAACATACAAAGCTATGTCAAACCCACAGCTGTTGGACATGCTCCATGTAAACAGATCATAATCCCTACGAGGTACATGCGTTAGGGACCTAAACCTTGTCACCTCAATAAACAGCACATGCTGGAGGGATAGATTACCTGCTAACCTCCTATGAACAGCTGGAGGGATAGATTACCTGCTAACCTCCTATGGACATGCAATATATCCACAAACTCTCCACCCTAACACACTATCTACTTCTCCTACTCTACCTACTCTCAATAACCATATTAACATAACATCCATTCCTAGCTATCTACCAGCTAAATTCCATAGGATTACCCACATTAGATATGACTGTCCCAAGCCAAGAAAATCTCTCACTCTATATACTAAATTCCCAGATCATAAAATTCAATATCTACAACTCTTATTGAAAGATGGATACATTCATCCTAACCAAGGCCCTATTACTACTACTCAACTCCATAACCTCAACCTCCATCCTATCCACTCCTTTACTAAACCACTTAACTCACTGCTATTAGCTCACCTCAACATACGTAGCCTTAATAACAAAGTTAAACAACTCCACACTCTTCTAGATGTCTATGCCTTCCACATTCTTTATTTAACAGAAACTTGGTTAAAACCTTCAACTAAAGACAATGAAATCATTCCTCCTGGTTATAATATTTTGCGACTTGACTGTACAACCAAAAAGGGTGGTGGTGTAGCAATCCTTATTTAAATCCAACCTACAGATTACTACTACCTATTACCACCTCAAGTCTCCAAAGCTGAAATTCTTATTACCAAGCTCCAACTTAACAAATTCAAATCCATTTTTATTATCTGTACCTATCTCCCTCCTGGTAATAATATTGAAACAATAGAAAATATCCTCTGTTGCCTATCTCATAATTTACCTCAAGAAACCATCATCCTAAGTGATTTTAACATTGATTGGAAATGTTTTAGCAGTCTAAACCCTACAAGCCATACAAATCTTTCTGTTTTTTCACAAACCATTACCACCACTACCAGGATACACAAGCCTAATAATAAAGAAAGTATTTTAGACTGTATACTCACAGATAGTCATCTCCAGACATATGAATCTGGTACCCTCCCAGATGATATAAGTGACCACTCACTAACCTACATCATCAGGCATAAAACCAACCTACCCAACCCAACCATATCTACAACGATTTGAACCAAGAAAAACTTTAACCCCGATCTCTTCCAAAGTGAACTAAGAACATACAACTGGTCTCCCTTAAAATACCTCCCACTGGAGGAAGCTGTCCATTACTTTAACTCTAACTTCATATCCATTCTTGACCACCATGCCCAAACCCGCTCTATAAGAATGAGAACTAAATCTGCTCCATGGCTGTCAAAAAAAACAGGCAAAAAATCAAGCTCAGAATTAAATACTGGAACAAATCAAGATCAACTAAAAACTCAGATCATCAACAAAACTTCAGACAACTAAGAAACGAAACTAAAAAAGCAGTGCATTCTGACAAAAGAAACTACTACTTACAATTCCAACAGACCCACCATAATCAACCACAAAGGTTCTGGGCAAGTATTAATCAATTATTACACCCAGGTCAATCCATCATACCACACTCACAAGACGCAGACCAAGAGAATCTGAAACAAACTGCTAATACCTTTAATACCTATTTCACTGAGACCATACAAAATCTTACTAATCAGCTATCTACTCAGGACTTACCTATATCTAACCATATCACTAACCCACCCCCTCCTTTTCTCTTCCAACCAGTGCCAACTACATACATTCTAGCCCTCATCCAAAAGCTCAAACCATGCACTCCTTCAGCTGACAAGATTCCTGCTGAATACTTATAAAAGGCAGCCAAATCTATTGCATACCCCATTTCCATTCTTATTAATCGAACTATCACTGAAGGACACATCCCAAGCATATGGAAGGTCTCCCATATTATTCCCCTTCATAAGGGAGGTAACTCCACTGAACTCTCCAACTACCGTCCCATTGCCCTTCTGTTTCCCCTAGCTAAGATCATGGAAAAATACATCCATAAACAATTGCTAGACCACCTAATCCAATATAACTTACTTTCCAACTCATAACATGGTTTCAGACCCTCACACAGCACTACTACTGCCTTTCTTTCCTTCACTCACTGTATCAACGAAAAACGTAACCTTAATAGGCTTTCCTCTGCGCTGTTTATAGATCTATCTAAGGCATTCGATATGGTAAATCACCAAATACTTATAAATATCCTCAAATCTCTGTCACTAGATGCATCTGCCTTAAAATGGTTCCAATCCTATCTAGAAAACAGACAACAGGCCGTTCTTTGGCATAATATTCTATCTACCCATCTACCCATTAACATAGGGGTCCCCCAAGGGTCCATATTAGAACCACTCCTATTTTCTATATTTATCAATGACCTTCACCTAGCAATCCCCCAAGCTACATGCATACAATATGCAGATGATTTGACACTTATATGCTCAGCTACATCCATTCCTGAGCTTTACTCCCTCACCCAAAAGGTCTTTTAACACAGTCGAACAATGGTTTACTCAATGCCGTCTCCTACTAAACCCCCAAAAAACTAAACTCCTTCTTTTTACTCCTACTAGTAAGTCCCCCCCATTAAACCTCACAGTAACATCCAATAACAACACTCTTATATCCCCAGACTCGACTACCAAACTACTTGGTATCACCATAGATAACAACCTTAACTTTGATACCCATATTAATAATACCTTAAAATCTGTTAACAGAAAACTGGGCTCTCTCTACAGAATCAAACCCTTTCTCTCTCCTGCAGCAAGAACAACTATTGCTCATACTCACCTAATTTCTACTCTCCTCTATGCCACACCCATATACACTAAACTCTCTAAAATCAACCTTAATAAAGTGGAAAGTGCCTACAATAGCATAGCCAGATTTGCCACTGGAAACCCTTTCAGAACCCACCACTTTATTAACCTAAAGCAACTAGGATGGCTTGAATTACAAAATCAGCTTAAATTCCACCAACTTACCATTGTCCACAAAACCCTTTACCATCCTACAGATACCCCTATACTATCTACCCTCATTGTCCGCTACAACACTCTTAAGACCTTATGTTTGTCACAAAGACTGCTGGTAAATATTTGTAAATCTAGCAACAGGGCTGGAGACTCTCTTTTCTGTAATACTGCTGGAAAATCCCTGAACCTTCTTCCTACTGAACTTTCCTCTATTCCCTCAATATCACTCTTCATAAACAAACTGAAACTTTTTCTCAGAACACAGTGGTTATGCCCTTGTACTAAACCTGACTGATATACTACATTTCTTCCTTGGATCTACCTATGCCCCTCTTTTCTATATTCTTGTTCCTTTTCTTACTAACAACAAACGTATTCCTTTCTAGATCTTTTCTTATTATCTCCTCATAACTTCTTTAATTAAACCTGTTTTAACACATATTCTGAATATTGCAGCTCATACTTTTGTTGTCCTTCCTTATGCCAACCTGCTTACTAATAACTTATCTAACTCAGCTGCTATCCTTTAAATGTTATATTGCAACTACACCTGTATTATAAGTGTTTTTTACTTAGCACTATCCTAAGAGCAAACAACCACTGAGATTATTCCTTGTCTTTTTTCTAGCAATGTTTAACATCAAATTAATCTTGTATATGTTATTATATTCATGCTTCCTCAGAGCTTATCTCCCTGGAACTCTGAGAGTATTCCTGGTCTTTCTTTCTAACAATGTTTAACATGAAGTAAATCTTTGTATATGTGAGTATATTTTTGTGCTTCCTCGGACCTCTACTGAAAATGGACATGTATCTAGTTAGACTAGCCCGGTCAATAAATGTAAAATAAAATAAAAAAAAAAATAAAATTCCTATCTCAGAGACATCCCATACTCTGGAACAAACCACCTATCAATAGCAAACAAAGCTCCTAATTAGCAGTCATTATAAATAATCCTGATGATTGTATGGGAGATAGGAAATACACCCCGGGAATCACATCTGTGGCCCTGCTTGACAGGGCCACGTGAAATGTAATTACCTGTGTGTCAAAGGCCAGGGTAGCATATGGCTAGACATCTATAGGCCCTAGGGCCAATAGCCTATTACCTACCTATGAACCGATACACACCCACATGTACTTGTTGCAATAATTGCTATGTGAGGTTGACTGAGTGTGATGGTGAATGTTCTGGTGAATGTGTCAGAGTTCTGTATATGTGTGATAGCTAAGTGGGAAACTGTTTCTGTCATGGTATTATGTGTCCTAGCTGTGATCCCAGCAAAAGATGTGTATGCTATTGCTAGGCAGAAAAAGCAGTATACCATACGGTCTGACGTAGTCCCTTGGTGTCGACTGGGGTGTCCCATTGTAGGCTACAGCAGTACGTGTATGCTTATTGAGTGCTACTGCTGGTGAATCCAACTGCTGTATGAACTGTAGTACTACCTGAAGCTGTATGCCAAAACAGCACAGTATGGTGTATGTCCACATTCCTTGGAACCACTGTTTTGTGTGTTCCCCGTAGTCCTCACAGATTACATACCTCAGGCATAAGGTTTTGTAACTACTGACACACAGTACTGTATGGTACACAGGTAAAGGTCATCTGGGTTTCCATACCTTTGTGTCTGGTATGTATGTCTGATGTGCATGTGGTTATGCCTGTACCATGGCCTTGTTCATATGTGTGTTACAGGATATAAGTGCATATCTAGCAACATGTATAGTCTAGTACAGCATTATGCCACCTATATTAATGAATGTGCACATATGTTAGGCAGGGGTTTGCCATCAACGACTAGTGTGGTATACTGGTAATACTGTAACTGGACTTTACAATCATTGCAATGGATTACATGTTTCTTTATGCATTAGCCTGATATATACCTCCTGTGGCTAGGTGGTGCATTGTGTTGCATACAGTGTGCCATGTACTGTTGCATAGTCTTGCATGCTGGTTTATCTTTGTTGCTGTGCAAAATATGGTTTGATATATAGAGTGTGCCAGGCACTGTCAGGCAGTTGTGAGTTGAGCACTGATATGTGGTATTGAAAGTGTGCATCCTCTGACAGCCAATAGGTTGCTATATATGGCAGTTAATCGATATCAGTACTTTAGAATGTTGTGTGCCACATGACTTGCTCACGCATATTGTTTCATTGTCTTCCAGGGTCATGGCCCACCATCGTAATCCCTCATATAGCCCAGCAGAGGAGGAACAGATTACAACCTGCATGGTTCAGCACTATGCCCTGCTGTTCTCAAGAACCAGCCAGGACCAGCATGAGCGGACTGCACTATGGCAAGATCTTGTGCGTAGGGTAAATGACATAGGCATGCATAACTGGACATATGAGCAGGTACACCATCACTGCAGTGATTTAATTAGACATGTCCGGCAGCGTGCGTCTGATATCCGTAGACAACAGCTTGCCACAGGTGGTGGGGTGGCCATCCACCCCCCCTCACCAGAGTGGAGGAGCTGCTCCTGAACCAGGTGGCTCCTGACCAACAACAACAGCAACTAACATGTATCATCATGGAAGCCAGAGCCACCCAGCAAGTTGACACGGAGCATGCAGGTAACATGGCATTGCTGTAGACTACTGTTACCTCTATTGGTAGATCATGCTTATGTGAGATGTGTACTGTGTAGTTAGAAGATGTGCTGCCTAGTGTTGTACAATACTAATAATTAGGAATATAATCTGCAGGCCTGTGACTGTCAACCATTGTACTACTGTAAGATTGCAAACACACAGTAGCAATGCCACTGACTAACTGTCTCATATCCTTGTAGGTCCCTCGGGTATGACAGCAAGGCAGCAGACCCATGCTGGTGAGTGTGTTCTACATTTAATATTGCTAATTAAATGTGCATGGCATAGGTGAGGTGTAGGCCATGTACACGTCACACAACTGTGCATAATGCATGTTGTGAATGTTTGCTGTGAGACTATACACATCTAAGTAATGTGAGTAGCTGCCTCAAACACATGCAATACACAGACAATTGTGGCAACACTGTAGTGGACATTGGATAGGCAGAGTTGATACACATGCACACAATATACACAACTGTGTCATACACAGTACATGGTAACATGCTACACATAGCGTATTCAGACACCCACTGTAAGGTCACACTCCAGTATCCCAAATGTCATCCACACAGCACACATAATATACCTGAGGGGTACAGGCCTTTCATGTGGCTGTGCGGCACTCTTCAACACATAACACATTCATATTAGGCAATGCCCCCTATTGGGCACCCTACATTCCCATGTAACAACTGGCTGTGAAGTGGTGAATGTAGCCATGGTACTGCAGTTCAGGTACAGCATGCTATGTGCCGGTCTGTCACACATCAGTAGCCTTGAGTGACCACAGGATGCTGCATGATGATGGCTCATGGTACTACACCCCATCCAGTTACAGTAACTACAGTACTACACATAGCATTAATTGCTATGCACCTCAATGCTGCGTGTGTGCAAAGATATGCACTTATACACAATATGCATAACAATCACCATTTGTACAAAGTGACACACATATGTCTTGTAATGCTATTGAGTGTATAGGTCACATGACACACATTGGGTATGTGTGATGTTTAATGTTGCAGTTGTGTTGTAGCATGCCATGTAATGGCTGGCACTAGCATGTCCACAATATGTCCTACATTCACCATAGCCACTGTACAATGGCTATGTTGAGCAATGGTATTCCATCAGGTATACATGCACCACTCATCCTGTGTGTATACATAGCATGCATGTGCTAAACCTGTGTCCACAATTATCTGCTAAAGACACAGATGCTCTAATCAGAAATGGATATCTATGTGACACAGATATACATCCAGCCATGGTATGTATACCTGTGAGTGATGGTGCACAGGACATTGCAGAGCTTTTAATACTTGCACAGCAATGTTGTGTCCATGTACAGATTGCATTCCAGAGTGAGGCCAATCACTCAACAACAGCACACATGCATCAAAGCCATGTATACTGTTATTAGCAAGGGCTGTCTACACTCACACTGCATGCTGTTGAGCAACACACGTCCTGCATACTGACACATGTGATATAAATGTTTGGCTTGTGGTACTGTACCCCACCATCACCTGCTATTGAGTATATTCTGGATTGCTGGTGGTGTGTGTGTGTGTGTGTGTGTGTGTGTGTGTGTGTGTGTGTGTGTGTGTGTGTGTGTGTGTGCTTGTGTGTGTGTGTCTGTTGTAGTGAGGAGTGTATTTGTGTGCATGTGTGCATGTGTGCATGTGTGCTGACATCATGTACAGGTCATAAAGTGTGTTTCCTGTCTTCCTCTCACAGGTGCTGAGTTTAGGCTGATTCACTGCAGCAAGGAAACTGATGTCACTGAGCAAAATAGTGATAATGATGATAGGTGTGTTGAGGCACAGGCATGTTTGCCAGGTTATGTCGTTGGGCCACCAATCGACAGTAAACAAGTGTCCACCCCATCCATGCACACAGTCATACTGCCAATACATCTGTCACCAATGCCCTTAGCTAAGGGACAGCATACAGCCGGCATTGGCCAGGACAGTGTGGTATCTATGGCACATGCATCCCAACACAGCAGCCATACCCACATGTCTGGAAGGGTACCACATAGGCAAATGTCCAGGGGTTTTCATCGGAGCACTGCTGCTCATCATGCCACTGGCAGATGTGCCACAGGTCTGACAACCTCATGCATGTTCCAGGCTGTCATGGAGGCACAGGCACTTATGGAATGGTACACCAGACAGGGACTAAGGGCACAGAGGGCACATACCGCCGTAATTGACAGTATCCGTGACCTAGCAGGTGCCATCCGTAATAATACTGAGGTCACTGATAGATGTTGGGGTGAGACATTAGATGTCCTCTGCAATGTCATGTCCATGTGTCAGGACAGTGCGGGATGGTTGAGTCGTCGATGCAGACGTATGCCAGCAACATCAGCAGCTGGCAGTTGCCGCAGACGTCCCTCAAGTCACAGCCGCTCCCGTAGTGCCAGTACCAGCCCCAGCAATGTTGGGGGTGGGCTGTCCATAGAACGTCCTATTAGACCACATGCACGTGACTCTGGACAGTCCCAGCTGGGGCCTGGGTCCAGTGTACATCCACCTACCTCTGGGGATAGTACCCAGTCTGGCTTAGTACCTGATAGTGTCAGTACCACCCCTGCCAGGCACAAGTACTGTATCCATGGTCAGAGACGGTGATCTGTAAAGCCTAGCAGGTACAGACAAAAATAGACAAAAATTGCATATCCCAACTACCCATAAACTCAAGACATCCCGCTCAAGCAAATTCTTCAATCCTGAAAAGTTCCTGACTGAATTAAAAGCATGTGACTGGTCTCCGCTGACTCACCTTGAACTTAATGAAGCAGTGACCTACTTTAATACCAACTTTCTACAGATCCTTGACTTTCATGCTCCCATTCGCTCTACTAGGATAAGATCCAAAACAGCACCATGGCTAACTAAACAAACTAAGAAAAAAATGATCCTGAGAAATAAAATTTGGGCTAAATGGAGAGCTACCAAATGTCCATCAGATCACCTCCTCTTTAAACAATTAAGAAATGCCACTAAGAAAGATACTCTTACAGACAAAAAGGAATTTTATCTACACCTTCAACAAACCAGTCAACACACCCCTAAAAAATTCTGGTCAGGTATTAACACACTTCTTAAACCAGGACATACACCTATTCCTACCCCTTCAGGCTCTAACCTTAACAATTCCACCCTGATCCCTGATGCCTTTAACAAGTATTTTACAGAAGTCATTCAAACCCTAGCTAATTCATTACCCTCATCCACTGCTATCTTACCTAATACCTCTAGCACCTCCTCTAAAGCTTTTCACATTCAACCTGTGGCTACATCTCTTATTTATAAGCTTCTCAAGAAACTTAAGCCTTGTACTCCATCCGCTGACCAACTCCCATCAGAATACCTACAAATTGCTGCAGAAGCTATAGACTACCCCATATCCATACTTATTAATAGGACTATCTCTGAAGGAAAAATCCCCACCTTATGGAAAATATCTCATATAATTCCTCTACATAAAGGGGGCTCCTCTACTGAGTTCTCAAACTTTTGCCCTATTGCCTTACTCTCCCCATTGGCGAAGATTATGGAAAGATGCATACACAAACAAATTCTCAACTACCTTCTACAAAACAGACTTCTAGCCAATTGTCAACATGGTTTTAGACCTTCCCACAGTACTACAACTGCCCTCCTTTCCTTCACTGACGCTATAAATAACAACAAGAACAATAATCTCTTCTGCTCTATTCCTAGACCTGTCAAAAGCCTTTGACATGGTTAACCATAACATACTTCTTGACAAACTAAATCTCTATTCTCTTGGCTCACAAGCACTTCAATGGTTTAGGAGTTATCTCCAAAACAGGCAACAAGCAGTGCTATGGGACAACAACCTATCTTCCTTACTCCCAGTAAACACTGGGGTTCCACAAGGCTCTATCTTAGGTCCCCTTCTTTTTTCTTTATTTATCAATGACCTACATGTGAATATACCCCAAGCCATCTGCATTCAATATGCAGATGACTCAACTTTAATCTGTGCTGCTAATAATGTTTCCTCCCTCCAGTCCCTCACCCAAACAGTCTTCTATAACGTAGAAAAGTGGTTTATGGAACACTCTCTCCTTCTAAATCCCAAAAAAAACAAAACTTCTCCTCTCTCCTACTCACAAATCTCCAACTCCTTTCTTCACTATCTCCTCTAATAATGCTACCTGTATTAACCCAGATATGACCACTCGCCTATTAGGTGTAACTATTGATAACCATCTTAATTTTGATGACCATATTAACAACACCATTAAATCAGTTAACAAAAAAATAGGTACTCTCTACAGAATTAAACCCTTTGTTACCCCAGCAGCTAGAAAAAACATTGCCCAGACTCACCTGATCTCCACCCTTTTCTATGCCTCTGCTATATATACTAACTTATCAAAAAATAACATGACCAAACTCTCTACCTGTTATAATAGTATATCTAGATTCATTACTGCTACTCCCTTCAGAACTCACCACTGTCTCAACCTCAGGCAACTCGATTGGTTAGAACTAAATAGCCATTTACTCTATCAACAACTACTTATCATTCATAAGTCCCTTTACTACCCTGATGCTACCCCTAGCCTTACAAAACTTATTTCACCTTATAAAAACCTAGCTACACTACGCTCTGCTAATAAACTCCTAGTAGCCTCGACTAAATCTTACAATAAAGCTGGTGACTCATTATTTTCAAATTCTGTCGGGAAAATCTGGAATCAACTCCCTCAAGAAATAACTAACCTAGACTCCACACCCCTTTTCAAAAAACATATCAAAGAACATCTTAAAACTCAGTTGCTGTGTCCTTGTGCTAAACCCGACTGAAATTACTTCTCCCTTACTCCTAACTTCCCCCACTCTCCCCTAACTGTGCCTCTAAATAACATATTTAATTGATGTCAGCTACTTCTTTTATATTGACTCTACAAAAAAATTGTTTTATTTTCCTTCCCCATGTTATGCCATTTTGTGATTTTCTTATCAGTTTTTATTATTCTAACTTTAGTATGCTGCATACCTGAAATTTGTATTGTTAACCGGCTGTTTTTTGTTAACTTGACTTGTGTTTGCTAGTTTTTGTTAAATTCTTACACAAGCCTACCATTGTACTTTTTGTATTTTGCTTATCATGTTTTTGTTGTTAATGTTTGCTTACTTCATGTAATTGGAGCTTTTCTCCCCGGGCCTCTACTGAAAACGGATATATGTCCAGCTAGACTAGCCCGGTCAACAAATGTAAAATAAAATAAAAATAAATAAATACAGTCTGTGGCTGTCCTACAAATACCCATATATGGCAGCCACATGGTGGAACTGTGTGCATGCAGACACACACACACACACACACACACACACACACACACACACACACACACACACACACACACACACACACACATAAACCAGACACCTAGGGCTAACACATACCCACACACATTACATCCACATTGGCCCATACCAGTAATCTTGGCCCTCACATACACACACACACACACACACACACACACACACACACACACACACACACACACACACATACATGTCAATTGTATGGCTCAATGTAGGCCTCTGGCAAACCAACAACACACCCTGTGCATATGATGAAACCTGTGCCACCTCCTGTCATCTGTAACATTGATGCAGGAACAGGCTACCATGGTTCTGATGCACAGGGTGACTTTATAGCAGTATAGCAATGTTAGCATGTTGTCAGCAGTAGAGTGTCATGATATGCTTGAAGGTGTAACTGAGTAGGCATGATACATTAAAGCTATGATTGTCAATGTAGTAATGTTTACACCAGGGTTAGTTCCAATAGTGTATTGTCCACCCACGTGCCACTTGGCTGATGTGTGTAGTATTGGCAGCATGTGTTAGAGAGTGGACAGTATGTGTGGAATGTGTGTAGCACAGATTTGCAGGTGTACATTTGTGAACATGGTGAAGGTACAATATCTGCATCTGCGTGCATAGTGGACACATGGGCAGGGTGGCATGCCCTGTATTACACAGTAACACTCCATAGTTTCTATTGGTGGCCAGTATGCATTGTAGTACACACATTTCGGAACTTGACTAAACATGTGTGTATGACATGGTTTGATACTGTGCTGTGGGTGATACTGTTGCTATCTGTCATTGTTTTGCATTCTGGTAGTATACATAACTTCAACAGCCTGACCATAACCAATCGTTAGATGATGTCTTGACAACTGACGCACAGATGTAGGACACACAGTAACATTTGGATCCTTCAGGTACTATACTATGCCAGTAACCAGTGGTATTCACCTGCACCCATTACTGAGACCACTCCTGTTTGGCATATAACTCTCTTAGGTACAAGCAATCACAGTAGGGATATGTCCGTCCACGGCTGGTAATGCATACTGTGGCCTATAATGCATTCTCCAGATGACACACACATCCTCCACAAGGGTATCATACAGACAAATACCTATTGTCAAACCCATGCTGTAAAGCTATAAGTCAACCAAAGCATAGTCATCCACCTTTATGGAACATAGTATCCCCACAGTACCACATAGGTAGTAGCCACCAACATGAAGAACAGGTACCGATGTGTACATGCAACCAAGTGTTACGTCATCTCCCCTTTGATAATCACATTTCCAAAGGTATTTTGAAATCCCTCGGTGGATCACATAAGCAATAAGAGGTCTACATGCATATCCACAAAGGCTGTTGTACACCTATAATGAATAGCCATCATTGGCAGACTTTGCTGCGTTTTAACAGGTCTGACATATACCTCAGCCATAAACCCTCACTCACACAATTCAATAGAAACCATAATGAGTGTGTGTGACACGGATGACCTAGGCCAGGGTTCACTGCAGTGGCTGGCCTTGTTACAAGCATACAGATGTGACCTAAGGTCTGGAAAGCAGCAGCACACTCTGGCAAAGATGACAGATGTGTTCTTGGAGAAAGCAGAGTTCCCACACATGCAATAATTGAAGTCACATGTACAGATATGTATTTGCCACACAGCTACCTCACATGCAATGCACATCCTGTTGTCATACAGTAATAAAAACATAACCCACAACACATTGACCAACAATGTCACACACACACTCACCAAGTGCAGGATACAAACCCCTACCTAACTACTTCATGATATTAGAGGAGTATGCATTAACATGACATGCTATACACATTACTGTGAGCTCTATTTTCCACAGGTATATTTGTAGGATGGTGACATCATCAGACTTGACAAAGATTAGTATACCACTTTTAAGGTGTTTGAGTACTCTCTCAAAAGATTGCTCCTCTCCAAGGAGATCACACACACACTTGTCAAGTGCAGAATTCAAACCCCTACCTCACTGGTTTATGACACATCAGGAGTACACATTTACACAATGTGCTATACACATTACTGTGAGTTCTCTTTTCCACAGGTATATTTGTAGGATGGTGACATCATCGTACCTGACAAAGATTAGTATACCACTTTTAAGGTGTTTGAGTACTCTCCAAAAAGGTTGTTCCTCTCCACGGAGATCACACACAAACAGACACACACACTTGTCAAGTGCAGGATTCAAACCCCTACCTAACTAGTTTATGATATTACAGGAGTACACATTTACACAACATGCTGTACACATTATTGTGAGCTCTATATTCCACAGGTATATTTGTAGGATGGTGACATCATCAAACTAGACAAAGTGGGTTACATTAGAGGACATTAGGTGGGCTACATAGAAGGAATGTGTAGACACTTTGGCCATGTGATCATCAAAGTAGAGTTTACTATCTACCTGTGTCCCCAGGGCCTTAATGACATTCCATGGCCTTGAAGAGTGAGTTCATCAGGCTAATGGGACACTAGTTCCTGGGCTCCATGATGTTTCCACCCTTGTGTACTGGGATAACTGTCACTGTGCACCATTCAGCAGGCACAAAGCATGAGGTGAGGCTATGACTGCACATGGTACATCAATGTGGCACCTGTTCGTTCTGTGGTTTGTGTAGAACACAGCCTGGGAAGTTATCTGGTCCCATGGCTGCTGTGATACTGGCATTGGAGAGTGTTTTCTACCTGTGCAGCCATGATGACAGCAACTTTGCACTCTTCCATTATAGATATGTGCTCTTTCATGGGTGAGAGGGGGGTAAAGTTAACACTGATCCTATCTGCCAGGATGTTGGCAATATCAGTTGGGTCTGTATATTTAGTGCCATTGAGCTGTAACTCAGAACAGGTCTGAGTGTAGCCATGACATGGACCTGTCTGTTGGGTAGAGATCTCCTGAGTAGACAGTATGCAACAGAGTACAGATTGGCTTACATTCAGTCTTGTTGCATTGGGGCAACTGTTTGAGACCAGTAATACTCTTGTTAGGGTACTTCAGTGATCTTTCTGGCTGCTGAAAACATGCCTAGTCAGATTCATCACAAGTGTGTTGTGGTACTCTCTGACAGGTCTGATGACTGATGAGTAGTGGGAACCTCCTTTGACCTACATGCACAGACCTTGGCAGTTTGTGTGAACACATAGCATGATTTTCAGACAACTTTGTGAATGTGTTTCTGGAAGTACAGATGACTATCCACATTTGTCCATAGATCCCTTATTATCACCTCCAAATTTAGCATACGTGTGTGAGCATGCCCAGTATGACCTTTCTGTACGTTGTTGCCTGAAATTAGCTTTGTTTATTTAAGTGTGTGAGCATGCCCAGTATGACCTTTCAGTATGTTGTTGCCTGACATTTGCTTTGTTTATTTAAGTGTGTGAGCATGCCCAGTATGACCTTTCTGTGTGATGCTGAATGTACTCCACTACATTTGTTGGAGTGTGTGAGCACGCCCGGTACAGGCATTTATACTATGTGTGCATGGAAAATCAAGTTTTATTTTTACAGCAGGGCTCACCTTTGTGTTATAGATCAACAGGGATCATGCTGTGCCTGCAGGGTTTCCGTGAGACACTTTGCATAGACTTATCAACATTTCTACATACGGGGTGGGCAGCTATTCTTTGTACATTTCTACCCGGGGGCACACCTGATTGTTACTGAGGGTGTACATAGGATGAGGGGTTCACCTGACACTTATACACATTTGCTAGGCCTGCACTGCTATGTAAGGTACACCATTTCAGTCTGTACTGTTGCCTATCGTACTGGCTTGAGACATACTACTGTACTACACATATTAGTGTCCAATGTCACGTATATTAGGTTGCGACTTCACAGCCTACACAACCCACATCACACCGCCTGGCCTGATGTTCTCTGTCTGCATAGGCCTGTGGGGGAGGTTACCCATATGCCTCCTTAGGGACATGTTGCAGCATTTCTTTGTGTTTGCATTAGTGTACAATTGTCCTGCTGTGGCTGTGCTACTGAAATGCTATCATGGCTTAGTGGTTCAGTACAGTGACTATAGTGCACAGTATCCTGGGTTTGGGCCCTGTCACTGCTTTTTATTTGCATGCTGGGGCAGACTAGACTGCTTAAGGGACAGTAAAGCTAATATGAGCATGTTTACCTGACTTTGCTCAACTTTGCCCGACCTTGCCCAACATTGCTCAACGTTGCCTGATGTTGCGCTAGTTAGCATGGGCAATTTTGCTTACATATACTAAATACTGGTAAAAGCTGCTTAGCACTGCTTTATATTGCTTAAAATATAGCAATCATGCCTCAGGTGGTGCTGCAGGGCTGCTTATGCCAGATGTACATTCTACACTCCTTATACATGTTTGGAAACAGGTAGTGTCAAGTAAGACATCCCTTTTATTTTATGTGTGAGTCAGAGAGAGGTATAATTTCCAGGGTTCCTACTGTGCCATTGTATGTGCTATGCATTGCCTCTTTGCCAAGGCCAAGGCATACTGGGCACGCCTCCTTCTGCCTACTGGGGCAGGCTCAGGTTGTTCCTCCTCTGAGTCACACTGTGCCTGTGCAGGCCTTGGCAATGGTGGGGGGCTGTTTGGCCCTGCCCCATGCTGTTTCTGCTGCAGCTGTTTTTGCAGGAGCATATTATGTAGCATGGCACATACCATGACAATTTGGGTACATGTAGTTGGTGAGTACTGCAAAGCTCCACCAGATGTGTCCAGGCACTGGAACCATGACTTGAGCATCCCAAACACACACTCAATTACATTTCTTGTTTGTGCATGTGCCTCATTATGGAGTTCTTGTTCAGGTGTGTGTGCTTTTCTGATGGGTGTCATCAGCCATGGCTCCAGTGCGTATCCAGCATCCCCCACTAGGTGACCATCAGGGATGACCCGTTGGCAAATGTCTGGTACAGATGTGTCAGATGCCAGATATGGGAATTGTGGTAGCTTCCAGGACAGCCAGCACACATATTCAGTATTATGCCCTGGGCATCGCACACAACCTGGCAGTTGATGGAGTGGAAGCCCTTGTGGTTGATGTAGGCCCTAACCCACTCACCGGCTGGTGCTTTGATGTGTATGTGCATGCAGTCAATTGCACCCACTACCTCAGGGTATTCCGCTATTTGCTGGAAGAGACATATATAGCTGGCCAATACCTCATGGGAATTGGGGAAATATACATGATCACCGACATGTGCTGACATGGCATTCAGGAACTGGTGCAGTACCCTGGATGGTGATGCCTGTGAAATCCTCATCATATCACCAGTTGGTCTCTGGAAGGTACCTGTTGCTAGTATTCTTAGGCCAACACATACCTTGGTTTCCACTGGGATGGGTTCCCCTCTGTTGGTTCTGTGTGTGACACGTGGCCTACACAGCTCAACAATTTGCTGCAGGAGGTCTCTGTCCACTCTATAGCACTCCACTATCTCCAGCTCATGCTGTAGGTTACCCTGGGTCTGTACACTCTTCTCTGTCTCCTCACTGTGGATTGCTTAGCAGCATTCACAATGGCACCACCCTCAGCATCTTGCACATGTTGCCTTATAATAGCAATGCCAGCCCCTAACATTTTTTGTCTCAGTTAAGCTTTTTAAGTTTTCACTTCTCTTTGTAGACTGCAGTGTTGCAGTGTTTCTGAGAAAAACATGGGGGAATGTTGTTTGCAGAGTTTTAAGTGCTGGGCTGGGCTGGGCTAGTGTACTGCCTGTGTAATTGGCTGATTCTAATTGATTTCACGTGGCATCTCTGCTCGTTCTCCTTGCTTAACTTCCTACTACTTCTTTTCCTTCCTTTTCCCTTTCTGTTTCCACAGGGGGCATCGCCGCGCAAATGCACGCACACGAGTTCACATGCGCGCACACAGGCTTATACAGGCTTAGGTGGGTGCGCATGCATGCACACAGGCTTAGACAGCCTTACACAGGCTTACACAGGCAAACACACGCGCACACAGGCTTAGACGGGTTTACAGGTGCGTGCACACAGTGTATCCATCTTTGAAAGAAACTTTAGTGATATGCATGGCGTACACCTTCGGTTTCTGGGTTTCAGTTAAGCCAACTGTAGACACGCCTCTTCCAGTCCTGTGTAACTTACAGCAAACACAAGCCACTCTGCTCCAATATGCTTACAGTCTTTGATACATACCCCCTCATGATGTCACCTATTTTCTACTCTGTTACTCCCCTAATCCTACTCTTACACTCTAGGGACATGGTTCACATGGCAGGGAAAATTGTGATTCACTATCCTTATCCTCATTTGCATAGGATTGCCTAGTAATGCTTGGTTACATCTCTCAGACTGAGCTTCCCCCTTTAGCAACCACTACTCAGTAGCCATGTTGTCTTCAGCCTGCCATTCACCTGCATGGCAGATGAATATTTTTAATAAAATGCCTATTTTGGGCTTTTTTTTTTGCTGGTTTTTAGAGCGACGCACATTTGCGTGGCGCTGCAATACACTTAAACATCAGAGATCGGGGAAAAAAATTATTTTTTAT
Organism: Protopterus annectens; assembly: GCF_019279795.1. Lineage (NCBI taxonomy): Eukaryota > Metazoa > Chordata > Ceratodontiformes > Protopteridae > Protopterus > Protopterus annectens. Next base: position 1,363,984,282 of record NC_056732.1, on the reverse strand, counting down.
TATTTTGCAACAGATAAAAATGCCAATGGCCTTATATTTGGCCATTGGCATGCTTCCTCAACTGGATGCATCCTTTATTTGGAGCTGTCATAGCTCCATTTTGCTATTTGCAGAACGGTGCTCCGTTACCAACTGAGTACATTACCGCAAATAACACTACTCTTACTCGGACAGGTTAGTCTTTCCTGGATCGCAAATTTACCTCATTTGCATAGCTTTCAGCTGCAAATGAGGTAATTTGCATACCATGACGCTGTCTGTGCAAGAGTAGTTTTAGGAGTTCTCATGCATGCCCCTGCCGGCTGTTGCTGGATCGCACGGCAGACATATTGGCTGTCTGGAGTCTTACTCTCCTCTTAGACTCCATGCAAACCTTCATGAATCCGGCCCTTGGTTTGAAAAATATGGCTTTGCTTTATTTACCCTTTGTGTAGCTCCCATACTAAAGTTCCTTTCAGCCTCACAATGCTTTATAGCCCCTTTCATGAAATTATTTTCTAATCATCTGGACATCTTGCCTGAAAATTTCATCACAATTATTCAGTATTGACACTCTCATTGTTTGACCCTTGATAACATTCTGATATATATGGCTGGGGTGCATACTGTCCCTGTGCAAGATGGCATTCCCCCTACAAGATTTTCTTTATAATTTAGTCTGTAGGCTCCTGGTTGTGTTAATGCTGACTAGCACATCCAGGAAATCTATTTCACTAGTAGAGAGCTTGTATGCAAATTTTAGAAAAGATATAGTGGACTCCAAATAGCTAATGAACAGCATAAACTGTTCTTCAGTCCCCCACACACATAAATTAAGTCATCTACAAATCTTCTTTAGGAGCTCACAAATGGGGTATATTCATCCAAATTTAACAGGGAATTGTTCTTCCACTCAGCCATGACTATGTTGCTGTAGCTATTGGCACAGGGTGTGTCCATAGCTATGCCAACTTTTTGTAGAAACAAATGTTCTTCAAAAAGAAATATATTCTTTTTTAACACAATTTCCAGGAATCTGCAAATGAGATAACTTTTACTTTGGGTATACTCGCTGTGTTTAACAAAGAATTCATGTATCATGAAAATTCCCAAAGAATGAGGTATGGCAGTAAATAATGATACAACATCCATTCTTACTAACAAAAAGCCATCTCTCAACTTCCCATTTACACTATATTTGTATAAGTCCTCGAGAAACTGCTTGCTGTCTCTCAAGACCTGTTCCTGTGTCTCCGATAAAGGTCTCAGGTTCTTTTCAATGAATATAGAAAAGGGCTCTGTGAGCCAACCACTTCCTGAGACAATAGGTCTAAATGGTGGTTGTAATACATTCTTATGTATTTTTGGGAGTCCATGGAAAACTAGAATCAATGGGAACTCAACAGATAAATAGGTATATAATTCATTGGTAATAATATGACTGCAATAACAAATAAAGCAGCATCAACCTCAGCTTTCATGATATCTATCACATCAAAATTAATTCTGGCATAGACACTCTCATCTGATAAAGTAGAAAAAATGGTATTTTTTTCTTTTTTTCTTTGTTACATCCTAATTACCTTCTGTTTTATTATAGCCCTCATGGGCCACATTCCAAGACAAAATCAATGACAAGCAGAGCCATGAACTTGTAATAGAAATTTAAATGGACACTTTTAGGAGGCTTGACTTTTTACCCTCCACATACTGTATTACGAGCGCATTCTTTATAAAAACACAAATTTTAAAAATGATTATCTTTAAAAAATGTTTTTCCTTATATTTATTGTAAACATGAGTTGTATGTTGGTAGACTGTAAAGTAAAAGAAAACTTGTTCAGGTGCTTATTCATAAAAATGACTTTCTGGGTTAGAAAAAAAGGAAATGTCTGAGAATATCTAGCATAGTGGATGTGTTTGGACATTAGTTTTATGAATGCTGGAAAAGTCATTTATTATAAACTCAGTCTGTGTAGTAAACAGTAATAGATAGTATGTTTATTACACCACAGACTCCGTATATATTCCAATTATCCATTCTCTATTAATTTCAGCTGTGAGATTTTTGGCTTTTTGTGTAGTAATATGATCCTTTATTATTCTGAATGGAATAGGGCTGTCAGCTTTGTAAAAAGCAAAAACTAGACACAATTTTACACCCTTTGCTCCACTAATTTCCCTACCTTCTCCACCCCCACTCCATCTTTCTCTAGCCTGGTTTTGATTGTTCCTCCTCTCACCATGCCCATTTTATGATATAAAATGTGTTCCAGTTCTTTCTTTTTTATGACATGCAGAAATGTAGGACATTTTACCGCTTCAGGCTTCTTGGATATAGCACACACAGTTACAAAAATGTACATAGCTCCACAATGTCCAGTTCTGAAGAAAAAGAGAGAGCGGGATAGTTTTGTAGAGGTTGTAGCTTTAAACTTCTCAAATAAAAGAGAAAATAGCTTGTACTGCTTCAGTTCTTTTTTTTTTCAAAACAGGTTTATTGTTTTAACATACAAGAGAAATATCATAACAATTTTATACAAGTAATTAAAAATAGATATGATTATAACATTCAACAAAACAACTAAAGTATTTACAAAGACATCCACTACAATCAGATCAATTAATTAAACTAAAATACCATGCTATTAAAATTAGGATTTTTTTAACAAATTTTGTAAATTATCCCATACAATATAATAAGATGTTTTTCTAGTTGTTCTTGACCTAATTGTGTTTATTTCCATATGGCACACTATATTCATAACATTTTTAAATTCATTGAATGAAGGAGGTGTATCTGAAATCCAATTTCTGGTTATTATTTTCCTAGCCACTGCTAGAATAGACCATAACAAGGGAAGCTTAACCTTTTTAACACTTTGAGGTACAGGTGTGTTGAATAATATAAGAGATTTAGAAATAATGAAATTGTCTGTAAAAAGAGCCTGCAAAAATTCATTAACTGACTTCCAGTATTCTTTCAATTTTATACAGTCATAAAACATATGAGCCCAGTCAGCATTAATTTCTACATTACATCTCTTACATAGATTATCTTTATTATTTATTTTATTCATCATCAAAGGTGTATAAAAAGATCTATGTAAACATTTCCATGTATAAAGTCTCCAGACAATGGAAGATGTAGTTCTATAGGCAGATTCCAATATATATTGTTTATCTTGTTGATTTGGTGGGTCCCCATTAATAGAAGTGAAATAATTCCAGTATGTATCTACACTGTAAAAAGTTTCTTGTCTGATAATTTTATGTATGTATGAAAGTTTACCTTTATCAGAAACTTTATGTTGTAAATTTAATATAAAGTAATCAATCAGTGTTGGAATAGATTCTTTAACTGTTATAGACATTAGATCTATTCTATCAATGAGATGTTGTCTAAAGGTCTGAACCTCTAACCAGCAAGTTTCTCTTAGATCAAATTCTTGTTTTAAGAAATCTAGATTTTTAACTTTATTATCAGATATCAACTGATACCAGTACTTTAGATCATTATCTATAGCTAAATGAGTTCCTTCAGAAGTAGATGACAAAAGCATACCCTGAGTATACATCATAGGAAATATAATAAAATTCCATTCCCTATACTTAGGGTGCATGAATATAAAGTTACGATAGCTAATAATAATATTTAATGGGTAACAGACCATATGTTTAGGTGTAATAGGTGAAGTACAAAATTCCTTTAGTAACCATAACATGGAGTTATTTACAATCATGCTTTTATGTGTTAAGGAGATTTTCATGAAGTGCATAATAATTAGCTCCCAATAATCTTTCCATTTTGCGACATATGACTGATCTATTAATAAAGTAATAACTTTTACAATAGAAGAGATAGTATATAAATTAAAGTCTGGAAAAGAAATACCCCCTTGAGACCAGCTATTAGTATGTTTCTTTAATGCAATCCTAGGTCTATTAGGTGCCCATAGGAAATTTAACATTAGTGTATTCAGTTTCTTGATAATTATTTTTGTAGGTGGAAGTATTATTGATTGTATTAAGTATAAAATATTGGGGAATATTATCATTTTAATAATTGTAAGTCTCTCCTCCATAGTAAAAACATATTATTCCAGGTATTAAAAGATTTTGTATATTAAGAAAACAGGTATTATAATTATTATATATAATAGATTTAATATCTTTAGATAGTATTATACCTAAATAAGTTATCTGACCTGAATTGGGTACATATTTAGTAAAATCACTAATGAGAATATTTTTTCGTGTATATATAGGTAGTATTTTAGTTTTTCTTCATTGAATATTAAACCAGAAATACTTTTAAAATTCATCATTTTATCAAATAGAGACTGCATAGAAGAATTAGATCCTGCTGATGTAATTAGAACATCATCTGCAAAAAGTTGAATTTTGGATGTTGTATTTTCATCTATTTCAAAACCCTCTATGTCAATACTGTTTCTGATCAAATTAGCCCAAGGCTCCATTACTAAAGTGAATAATAGTGGAGAAAGTGGACATCCTTGTTTTGTACCTTTAAGAATGGGTATTTTTTGTGAAACACATGTTCCTACCTTAATATAAGCCAACGCTCTTTTGTATAAATGCTCAATTAGATTTACAAATGCATCTGAGAAGTTTGTGCACTTCAGTAAGGTAAACAGATAGTCCCAACTTACTGAATCAAATGCTGAACTTATATCAAGACTAATAAGTATTAAATCTTTCTTTTTCCTAATTGCAAAATCAATTAATGTTAAAGTTCTTCTTATATTGTCAAAAGTATTTCTATTTACAATGAAGCCTGTCTGATCTATATCTATAATGCCGGGAATGATTGTCTTCAATCTATCAGCAAAAATACTCATAAACATTTTATAATCAACATTAAGTAATGAGATGGGCCGATATGAAGTGCATCTAGTTGGATCTTTATTAGGTTTTAAAATTGGCGAAATAAATGTATATTGCCAAGATGGGGGGGTTATTAACTCAGTTTGGGCCAAAATAAAAACCTTATGTATTAATGAATATGTACTTTTAAAAAGGATTTTATATATCTCTGGTATAATACCATCATTACCTGGTGCTTTGTTTGATTTAAGCTTATTTATTTGTGTAATAACCTCTGTATATGAAATACTTTTGTCCAATAGTTTAATCTGTTGTTTATTAAGCTTTTTATTCATGTTTGTGGTTATAAACTCCTTTATTTTATCTTTAGGTTCTATGTTAATGTTATTATTGTTAATATTGTGAAAATGATTTCTAAATTCATCTAGTATATCTGGTAGACTAGAAACATTCTTCTTTTTCCTTAGAGAAAATATTTCTTTGATATGGTTTTGTTTATTCAACCTTTTTGTTTTATTTTTAAGTCTATGTAAGTATTTGGGGCTTATTGAGTAAGACAAAAACTTGTATTTCTCTAAAGTTATTTTAACTTTATGAGTTAAAATTTATTTATATTTCTCATTTAGTTTGTTTATTTCTTCAATGACTTTCTTATCCATAATATTTTCTTTATTATTATGTTTATAAGAGTCTAATTTACTTTGAATATCTAACAATTCCTTATCCCAACATTTCCTTTTATTATTATACCATCTTATACTTTGTCCATATAGATATGATTTTAAGGCATCCCAAACATAGACAATGGAGACTTCAGGAGTATTATTTATGTCTAGAAAATGTTGTACTTCTGAAAGTATATATTCTTTATAGTCTTTTAGTTGAGTTAAGTATGCTGGTATCCTTTTGATCTGAACATTATGAGTATTTTTTATCATGAATTCAAAAACAATTGAATTATGATCAGATATAGGACATGAAATGATTTTGGAATTAATTAAATCTGTTACCATCTGGTTAGAAATAAAGACCCAATCTATTTTTGAATAAGTTTTGTATCTGTTAGAATAAAAGGTGTATGGTAATGATTTTGAATCTATCTGATTATTAATATCATTCAAATGATAAGAATTAGCAAAATCATTTAAATGTTTTGCATTAGATGTAATTCTTCTTTTTCCTATAGTGGTAGTATCACTTTCATGTAGTATACAATTAAAGTCAGCAGCTAAAATAATATCTCCTATAGAGAATGATATGATCTTATCAAGATGATGTTTCACTGTATTAATACCAATTCCAGGTATCCAATATACATTAATTAAAGTGTAAGTCTTCCCATTAATTTCTATTGTAACTATACAAAACATTCCTTTGTCATCCTGATAAGACTTAATGGTTTTAGGAATGGGCATACTTTTATTCCATAAAATAGCCACTCCTCTTTTTTTCTGAGTGTGCTCTGAACTAACCAATACTGTATATTTGTTTGTGGCTAGTTTATCAATATCTTTTTTCAAGAGATGGGTTTCTTGCAGGAAGACTAAGTTGGCCTTATGTAAATTAATGTATCTTATTAGGCTTGCCCTTTTACACAGATTATTCAATCCATTAATGTTTAAAAAAATTCCTTTTAAAGATGTCATTTGGCATTTTTAAAACTTAAGAATCTTATGATCAAAATAACAAATAACAACATAAGTAATGTTACATCTCCTCCTTTAGGTGTACCTTTAAATATAGCTCTATTTATTGAATCTCTTATGGGATTTTGTATAGGATTCAATTTTGTTTGTAGTGACAATGAGTGTACAAAATATATTGTGGATGTCAAAACTATATATATATAACAATGAACAAGTGAAAATAATGTAAGGATTAAACCTTGCATCCAGCCTGGAGTTAAAAACTCCAACTTAGAGTAGTATTTACCACTCAAGTTAACCCCCTACCCTAAGCAGCAGTACCTCAGCTACCACCTTATCAATTTAATACTGGTTATATTTAACTTAAATTAACAGCTTTCAATTCAATTATCTAGCAAGACAAGACTACACATTTGATAAAACAGCATCATATAAACTAAAATAAACTTTTTTAAAAACTATTCATACTACTATATACATCTATGTAATATAATATACTTGTATTCAAATAGCATTCAAATAAACTTGATATTAGGAACCAAGAGGAGAGAGAGAAATAAAAGACGTGAAAGAGGGAGAGAGAGTGAAAGAAAGAGAGAAAAAAAAGGAAGGCATATTTACATATTAATTTATTCAAAGTATGTAAAAATAAGTTCTAACATTCATTTAAATCAAAAACTTTGGCTAATATGGTTCAGACATTACATATATTAAGATGCATCTATTTTCTGTCATGTAAATGCAGTCAACAGCTTCCAAAAAAAACCCTTGAATTGCTTGTATATGAGCATTTTACTCATACTCATTATTGTCAATAGAATAAAATATTATATATATAGAAATTGTTATAAATCATACTGCATAGTTATGCAAATTCTCAGAAACACTTGCATTATTGTAAAAAAAAAATCTGTATTTGTATGTCTATACTACTGCTTTAAAATATATCACATGACAGTTTCTTCCAGAATAGAGTTATAAAGTTATTTATGCTTGTCAATCAGATGAATTAAATGAGTTATAGTAATGTATATGTTTGGAACACAAGTTTTTAACACAGATTAGTATGCTGCAGTCAAGCAGATTTTCAAAAACACTTGAATAAATGTTTGATTTTCTATGCCTTCTAAAATAAGACATTTACTTACTACAAGAAACTGCATCATTTAAAATCATTATAACTGACATATTTTATGAATTATAACATAGATATTTAAGTAATTATATAAAATAACTCACATTTAAATGTCAAAGAGTTCATTTTCCTTCACATAGTCGCATTTGCATCAGTTCTACTTCCTGGTAGAGTGTTCTTCCTGAATCTGTGATGTGTCAGTGTGATATCTGGGTCAAAGGTCAGATTGACTGCTTTCAGCTTCTCTGCGAGAATTCTGAGAGTTGAAGCTTTTGAAACAGCTCAAGGACACTGTTCATGAGGTAGACCACATCCCAGACTGTCTCCCTTAACATTTTGGCGGGAAACTTGTTAAAAACTAGTGACAAACATTCATTTAGCAGTGTAAATGCATCTAAACATGACAAAACCTTTGTGATGTATTTTACAGGTTATTACAGCCTCTATGTAAGTGAAATTAAGCCCAAAGTTATTAATAAGTAATAAAACTCAATATTTTTGTCCCAACTCAATTTTTATGCAAATCTTATTATTTACTGTATCTATATGATCAAAAGCATTTCTATATATTAATATGAGGAAAAAAAATAAAGAGAAAGAATAAAGAAAAGAAAAGAGAGTAGAAAATAAAAGAGTGTAAAGCAGAAATAAAAAAATGTAAGAGAAAGCTATAAGAAGTATATACAATGGAATATTACTTACTGTTTATATTAATAGAGTTAAAAATAAAACATATTTACTATTATTTAGTTCTAATTATTATTAGTTAAAGCATGACAGATTATTTACAAACAAGCATAAGCAGTATAATCAAGAAAGTATAATTAGGAATAGCATTTGAAGAACATATAAACTTTTTACAAGGAATACATATGTTATTATTCCATTTATCATATTTTCATTACTCTTCTCTCCCTGCCCTCCCCCACCCTTTACCCACTACATAATCTAAATAGAATGTCATTGTTTAAACAAAGAAAAGAAGAAAAGGAGAAAAAAGAGAAAAAAATGTATCAAATTACTGACCTTACTTCTCTTTTTCAGAAAGAGAAACAAATTGAATAATAGCTTGTTATTGGTTCCTCAGATATTTTGACTAGTTATGAAACAAAACATTTCTTTGCACACAGAGAATAACTTTGATTAAATCTTTTTCAGAACATTTGTGGCTTTCTGGAAATGCAGGAACTATATTTAAAAAGATTAATAATGAAGTAAAATGATGAGAGAAAAAAGAAAAAAAAAACATAGAACAAATCATTTGTTCTTTAGTCTCTTCTTCTCTGAAGTCTTCCACGAAGTTTCAGTTGCCAGTCTCTTTAATGAAGGACTAGCCCATTCCATTTCCTCTATTTTATCCAAAATCTTATTTTTTGATAAACAGTAAAGCAGAGTCTAAGTCATCAAAAATTTTAGGACCATCAGGAAGGAAGATTTTTAGCTTGGCAGGAAACAGAAGGTATGTTTTAAACTGTGCTTTTTTAAGCTCCCTTATTAGTGGCAGAAAAACTTTTCTTTTAGCTATTACCAAGGAAGAATAGTCATTGTCAAAACGCACAGTTGTCTCATTAATCTTAACAGGAGCTTTAGCCCAAGCAGATTTAAGAACCATCTCTTTATCAAAAGATGATAGAAATCTAACTATAACTGATCTAGGATAGTTTTTGTTGGAGTTAGAATTAGCTATAGATCTATGTGCTCTTTCGATACCAAAAGAGAATGCTTCTGGTAAGTCTAAAGTTTTAGGGAGCCATGTTGTTAAAAAAGAAGTAATATTGTTACCTTCAATATTTTCTGGCAGTCTAAAAATCCTAATGTTATTGCGCCTAGATCAATTTTCCAAGTCATCCAGCTTTGTTTGTAAATGTGTATTTTGTTTCAGCAGAAACTCAATGTTGATTTCCTCTTCTTGGATTCTATTTTCTATGTCATTCACAGCTTCTTCTATGCCTGTCATCTGGATCTTCTGTTGTTGCAGGTCTGTATGTAACAAGTCTATTTGTTTTGTAGTTTTTTCTATGAAGGTATCAATTTTAGTATCCATTTTATCCATCTTAGCAGTAAGTTGCTGGATTATAGTTATCAGAGACTGAAGTTCTTTCTTGATGCTGGAGTCTTGAGAATTTGTCTTACTGGAACTCATTTCAGACTGATAAACTGACAGGAAAATTTCCATTGTGATTTCTGACAGGAAAATTGTTAAAATTTCTTTTCTTTTTTAGATATAGTTCAAGAACTATATAAAACAAACATATTTAGAAAGAAAATTACTTCAAAAATTAATTTTTTAAGTAATTAATTCCTGTCAGTGTAATGAAATTGGTGGAGCTGAAGAAATCTGCTGCTATCCTGTGTTCATCCTTGGCCACGCCCCCCAGGAGCAACCTTTTTGAAGACTCGTACTGCTTCAGTTCTGACTTACTTCTAATACCATGTAATACTTGATATTTGAAACTATAAAATTATGAGAGAGATGAGATGCAGTCCTGTCAGCTCCATCATTTTTACTTTCAAGCTATAGAATAGTATGCAGGAAAGCAGATTACATGATATGCAGATAGAATTTTGAGTAAGACAGAAGGTGTAAATTATTTACATTCATGTCTACATGCATTGCATATGGGACAGTGTGATGCTCACACGTAACGTATGCTGGCATCCTAAGAGAACTGGTGCACAATGTGCTAACAGCACTCTCTTCTGCACTCTGCCGGCATTCTTGGGTACCTTTAGTTATAATTTCCATTGATGCTGATGTGTTTAGTTTTATCAAGTATAAGATATTCCACAGAAATCTGTATCATATACTTTCACAACACATGCCATGCAAATACATCTGTTTTCTTGCATTAACAAGTCTTTTCCCAGGCTTGTAATTCTCAGCCAGGCTACACACCTGACCTCTTAAATAAAATCTAAAGCAGTTTTTTGGGTTTGGTATTCAGATGCTTCTGAAAAGGTCTCCACAGTTTTTGAATGACTCATCATCAACCACCAATGTATTTGCATGTATAAGCTTGGACAGACATGCAGCCTATGTTATGGCAAAAAACATTAATGCAAATGTGCATAAATGATATGGCAGTAATGGAGGTCAGTGTACATAGTAACAATCAGTGAAATATATGCATACATGAAAAGTATGAATTATTGTGATCAGCGGTCAAACAACAGATGGCGGTGGTGATTTTATGTAATAACCACAAAAGAAGCATTATACACATGAAATATACTACCTGTTAGTATGACTGTAGTGTAGAGTCCCTGAAATACTGGAAATGAATGCGCTGGGCCACAACTCCCAGCTAACAATTACAAAGCATCAGCAGGCAGGGTGCAAGTACAAAACATGGTCCTATTGCATGAAGTATTTAGATAACTTAACAAGATAGCTTGTGTTCCCTGCAGGGCTTGAGTGAGTTAGCTGAAGTGACATGGTGCCCTATTCTCAGTCATTAGACTTCTGACTTGATTATCTACCACAAGATGTTGTTATAGATGGGTGTTTCAGTAGCACTGAGAGGCTCTGTGAAAGAGAGATAATGTGCTTGGGCCTGCTGCAGCAGTATTATATTTATGCTCAATATAGTATACAGCTGTTAACCTGCAAAAGGTAGACCCTAAAAATGGGAAGACTACATTTTATCTAGTGACGTTTTTTTGCAGGTTTTAGCAGAGTGTCAATGCTAGTTATGGAAAAAAATCATTGATCATGGTAATCCATGCAAATGAGGCAGTAAACATCCATTCATGTTACCTTGATTTCTGGCATAATGTAGCAACAGTGCCCCAGGTGGCACAACCCCGAGACAGAGCTGATGCAATAGATGCTAGACCAGGAGGAAGTCAGGGAACACATAGGTGTAAGCTGCATTCTGTGTTGAAGTTATATTGAGCTATTACTTGCACACTTTGTTGAAAATGCATTTATCATAGTGCAAAAAGTGATTTATATTTTACAGTTGGAGCAAGCTTGCAGTATTGTGATGGTAATTGCATGCATAGTACTGCTTATAATTAAAGTGTGATGCGACTTGTACACATTGAAACATAGGAGAATGTTTACTGATGACATAGTATTAAGTTCGTGTTTAACAATTTTCTTGATGTATTCTAAAAGCAATTTGATCACTCATGCCCTAGGATAAAGTACACTGTGAAATGTAATACACTGTTAGGCAGAAAAGGTGGACAGATAAATGACTTCATATCTACATGTACAGCTGAATGCAGACATGTATAGAAAGTGGCAATTAAGTCTGAGAAAGCACAGCATACATTGAGTAAGTATGGTCTGCAACACTGGGGGGGGGGTGACTTGCACTTTTGTACTTTTGTTCACAGTATCACAGTGTGACAGTATGTTAGTCAACATATACAGTAATACAACTTTGCACAACAATGTACTACTTTGTGAAATGGTAATGCAACTGGCAATTATGAAGAACAAAGTGCACTCATTATATGCTGGTAATGAAAATGTATTCCTTGCAGGTGGAATAAATATATGCAGAAGTTGTTCTGGGCTACACAAATGTGTGTACAGCGTAGAGTCAAGACTCCAGTCACAGGAATAGTGTTGGATAGAAAACCCAGAAATTATGTCGTATGTAGAACATAAACTTCACCTTGAAAAAAATGATCAGTTCTGCAACAACATGACACATGGGTAAGACAATAACCACACAGACCATAGTAAGCTGCTTATTCCACTAGCTGGTTGGATGACAGATCCATCCCCTACTCAGAACGAATGTGAACATGCTAGTCAGTAGGTGATGGAGATAAACAGCAAATTAAATCTTTCATATCAGCCCTGTGAGATGGTGGGATATATGCTAATACATGTATGAAGCACTTATGCATATCATATGTAATGAGAGTTGTGCATTGAATATGGGCTTGGCTGTAGCTGCAAGTTATTTTGTGGTGTGAGTGAACTTCTATGACACATTTGTACATTTTAGCCAAAAGACAGCTTGTCTATATTATGATGTATGTGGGTGTTCATGTGGTCATTTTAGGAGTGTGACATGACTGATGATTTATGGAAGGATATAGGGTTACATGAAATGTGACTGCTACCAGGGTGTGTAGTATCTGGAAAGAATTTTGTCTGATGGTAACATCAATGCAGTTAACAGAAATGTAGTTTAAATACAGAACAGGAGTCTGTGTTGATGACTGCAGGTGTAAACAGCAGATGAAGAATGGAATCACAACTGCATATATAATAAGTATATGTATGATTTGTACTAAGAAAGTGGTGTTCTGATAAATGCATGCCAAAGGTATACACATAGGTCAAATCTGGTAAGGTGAGTGTTCATATTCATCAAGGATATTCACACCACCAGATTAGTTGCCCAACACAATGCATCTGAAATTCTCCAGGTGCAACAAACACTAGATAAGACTGCAATCCAAATTGTAGCTTGCTACAGATCCCCCACCATGCCCCAAGATTCTCACTACACCTTCCTAAACATACTGGAAAATATTAATATACAACCAAACACCCTAATACTGGGTGATTTCAACTACTCTGCCATTAACTGGGAAAACTACTCGTGTACAAACACCTTTGCCCAACAGTTCCTGTAATTCATAAATTCCAATGCCCATCTAATCCATAGTCCCACCAGGGGCTCCAATATCCCAGACCTGGTCATTACCAACATGGGGAAATTAATGCTTCACACCTATGGTCACCCCCTCATTGGTCAGGTCAGACCATAAGCTAAATATCCTTAACATCCACATCCCACCCCCACCCCCCAGTAAGGAAACCTCCATAAAAAACTTCTCCAAAGCCAACTTCATGCTACTCAAGTCAGAAGTTACAAACTTCATGACACCCATGCAGACAGGAACTGAAAGTTCGACTGCTGTGTCCTACACTAAGGCATTGTACGAGCACATCTACTCATGCATGTATCGTGCCATCCCAAATAGAACCAAGATGCTCTCCTCCAAAAAAAGGAAGCCAATCTGATGGTCCCCTGCCATAAACAAACTTTACAACAAAAGGAAGAAACTGTTACAGAAAAGAGGAACATCCCAGGATGCAAAAAACTCCCTTACCAGCCTCAGTAAGAAGCTGAGATCCCTTATATAATCCTCCAAAGCTAGTTATGAAAATAAAATTGCCAAAGAATCCAAAGACAACCACAAGGCATTCTATAACTATGGCAAGAATCTAAATGGCAATGCTCAGATCTGCTCTGAGCTACAACAGAATGGCATTAAATATACTGATCCCAAGGATATTGCCAATACCCTGGCAGATCAATTCAGTGCCAACTTCAGCCCCTCTCACCCACTAAATGGCCCACGCACTCTCCAAAGCTAAGAATACAGCATCCATGGAACCAGATGACATCCCAGGCTGTGTACTACATGAACTACAAAATGAACTGGCACCTCACCTAAGTGTCATGTTTAATCATACCCTCACCTCAGGCTTCATGCCCACTGAGTGGTGCACAGCTACAGTTATCCCATTCCACAAGGGGGGATCCACCTTGGATCCTGGGAACTACCGTCCCACCAGTCTGATGAGCCTGATCTGCAAGGCCATGGAATGTATTATCATGGAACTTATAAACAAAGACATTGGTAACCTTAAAACACTGGACCCCACCCAGTTTGGGTTTGTGAAGGGCTGATCTTGTCTCCTGAACCTGATTGACTTCTTCAAATCAGTCTCCAGAGCCATTGATGAGGGTAAGGCAGTCCACACAGTCTATCTGGGCCTCGCCAAGGCCTTTGACACCATCCCCCATTCTGGAATCATAGATAAACTACTAAGCTGGGCATTAATCCCTACGTCATTCGATGGGTTGCCAACTGGCTTACTGACAGAACCCATACTGTAAAAGTAGCTGACTCCAAATCCAGCTCCAGACAAGTGACAAGTGGAGTACCTCAGGGTTCAGTCCTGGGACCTCTCTTGTTTGGCATCTACTTCTTTGAAGTACAGGCCAACACTAAGGGACTCTGGTTAACAAAGTTTGCAGATGACTGCAAACTGGGAGCCATTATTGAATCCCCAAATGATGTTGATACTCTACAAAAGGGCCTTACAGAAACAGATGCTTGGTGCCAGAGCCATGGGCTCAAGCTCAATGCCAAGAAATGTATAGTTATCCCCTTTGGGAAAAAACATGTACCCATAAATTACCATATAGGTGGCAGTACACTAAACACCAAAAGTGTGATAAGAGACTTAGGGACATAGGTGCACAGTGGTCTCACCTTTAATAACCACATCGCCACAACAGTGAGGAAATCCTTCTATATGGCATACCTCATCACTAAGGGCTTTTCATCCAGAAAAAAGGAGGTCATTGTCCCACTGTACTCATCCCTCATTAGACCCATTATAGAATACAACGCCCCATTTGGTATGTACCTCTCAAGACATCTGCAACAACTGGAAAGGCCACAGAAATACCTCACTAAAAGAAGCACAGGCCTAAAGCAGATGCCCTATGCTGACCGCCTTAAAAAACTCCAGCTAAACTCTGTTGCATATTCTCTAATCCAAGGCGATCTCTGCTTAACATACAAGGCCATGTAAAACTCAGAGCTTTTGGACATGCTACACTTAAAGAAATCCAAATCCCTCAGAGCCACATGCTCCAGAGATTTAAACCTTGTCATCACAATAAACAAAACATGCTGGAGGGATAGGTTCCTGACCCAGAGATCCCCAGACTCTGGAATAGACTGTCCATACCTGTCAAGCAGAGCACCTCTTTGGCCATCTTCAAAGGGAACCTTGATGATTGGATGGGAGAAAGGAAATTCACCCCAGGGACAATTGTCAGTCATCCTGCTAGACAGGGGTCCAGGGAAGTAAATAGTGTGGGAAGAAATAGGCAGGGAATTGTTATGGCTAGGCTTGTGTAGGCCCTAGGGCTGATAGCCTAGTACCAACCTATAAACCTATGAACCTATGAAGTATTTATATAACCTGCCACATAGTGGGTGATGGATAAGGTGTTTATTTGTACAACCTGAGTTTATAAAAAAATTAAGGTACAACATTCTTCACAGGAAAATGTTCAAGGTAATGTATGTATCTTCTGGTTGTAGCACTCATTCTGTCAGTATTTACATATATGGCATACTGTCAAAGGAGTATTGACTGAAATTAAATGGCTGGTAAGTGGTTATTCAAGCAAAAGTGCAGAAAATGACAAACCCTACATAAGAGGATACAGAGAAGACTGCAAATCAGGTGAGCCATGAAACTGTGCTGTGTTGTGGCACATTTTTGCTATGCATTTAAACAGTATACCTAACTGATATATGGATGAACCAATTGTTATACAGATGGCCACATGCATACATAGGGGATTGAGGGATACAATATGTACAATAAAATATGGCTGCACAGTAGAAAATGTTGTAGGTATAGAGGAAATGTATTCTAACTGAGAGAAAAGGTACATACACTGTAGCATGGATGTTACTCTTTGTTCATATAGTCAACTTGAGATAGTCTGACTGATAGGGTAGGGCTCATACTTAATCTTCCCTGAGCAGTATGAATTCTATAGCCTGAAAAAATACCTAAAGAGTAGCATTAATCAATAAATTCATTGTTGTATACTGTTATACACTGAAACGCTCTAGCACACAATTATTATAATGACATTTTATAATAGTTGTCACTGGGCAATATGACCAAAGAATATAAAGTGAAACTGAACTGAATGGAAATATGAAGTAACACTTCTTAACCATGATATCAGCTTCTGACTTAAACTTGTTAGTAAGCATTTAATATTATTACAGGCCATATTATACATTGCAGAAATGGAAGGTTATGAGGTAAATGTGAACAAAATTGTATGGTCAAGACATGTAAGGATTACATGGTATATGTTTGCATGACTGTGAAGATGTCATATTTGGTAACTGTGGCTATGACAAATGCTTCTTGCAAAATAGGGTTTAAGTAGGTAGGAGGGTAGTGAAGGTATGTGACAGTTGCTGGACAGTTACACAACTGTGCACAAATGGATGTTGCAATCCATGTGCTTTGTTTATGGCTTGTAAAACAGTACTATGGTGGCATAGTTCTTGCAACCATTGCACATTCAAATACATACACACAGAAACACAGACACACAGACACACACACACACACACACACACACACACATATATATATATATATATATCCGTGTGTGTGTGTGTGTGTGTGTGTGTGTGTGTGTGTGTGTGTGTGTGTGTGTGTGTGTGTGTGTATTTATTTATTTATTATTCTTTGTTCACCATGAAAGTCTGACTGGGCAGAGAAGAGCCCATTTACAGTAGAGGCCTGGGGAGAAAAGCTCCATCACAGTACATTTATATTAGCAAGTGATTTTCAGATATTTTTTTGAAAAACAGTTAAATTTCTCATGAAAGCAAGCATAATTGCAAAACAGATAGGGTAAAATGTTTATAGCAACAGGAAGCAAGTGGATTCATAATGTAGATAGGAAAACACTGTTGTCAAGAAGTTTAGTGTTCTTGCATTTCAGTAAAAAAGGTTTGCAAGGACTTCAAGATATGTAATGAAGTAAGTTATACAATTATGTAGGAAGGGGTATTTTAGTATTCTATATGTTTGTGAAGAGTACAAGATATGTAATGAAATAAGTTATACAATTATGTACGAAGGGGGATTTTAGTATTCTATAAGTTTGTGAAGAGTTCAAGACATGTAATGAAGTAAGTTCAACAATTATGTAGGAAGGGAGAATTTAGTATTCTATATGTTTGTGAAGAGTACAAGATATGTAATGAAGTAAGTTATACAATTATGTAGGAAGGGGGATTTTAGTATTCTATAAGTTTGTGAAGAGTTCAAGACATGTAATGAAGTAAGTTATACAATTATGTAGGAAGGGAGATTTTAGTATTCTACAGGTTTGTGAAGGGTACAAGATATGTAATGAAGTAAGTTATACAATTATGTACAAAGGGGGATTTTAGTATTCTATAGGTTTGTGAAGAGTTTAAGATATGTAATGAAGTAAGTTATACAATTATGTAGGAAGGGGGATTTTAGTATTCTATAAGTTTGTGAAGAGTTCAAGACATGTAATGAAGTAAGTTATACAATTATGTAGGAAGGGAGATTTTAGTATTTTATATGTTTGTGAAGAGTTCAAGATATGTAATGAAGTAAGTTATACAATTATGTAGGAAGGGAGATTTTAGTATTCTACAGGTTTGTGAAGGGTACAAGATATGTAATGAAGTAAGTTATACAATTATGTACAAAGGGAGGTTTTAGTATTCTATATGTTTGTGAAGAGTTCAAGATATGTAATGAAGTAAGTTATACAATTATGTAGGAAGGGAGATTTTAGTATTCTATAAGTTTGTGAAGAGTTCAAGACATGTAATGAAGTAAGTTATACAATTATGCAGGAAGGGAGATTTTAGTATTCTATATGTTTGTGAAGAGTACAAGATATGTAATGAAGTAAGTTCAACAATTATGTAGGAAGGGAGATTTTAGTATTCTATATGTTTGTGAAGAGTACAAGATATGTAATGAAGTAAGTTATACAATTATGTACGAAGGGGGATTTTAGTATTCTATAGGTTTGTGAAGAGTTCAAGACATGTAATGAAGTAAGTTATACAATTATGTAGGAGTGGAGGGAATATATTAGTATTGCATAGGACCACAGTGGTATCAGCATATGACTGAGAGAGCATGGTATAGGATTAGCTCTTTTCAGGCTGCCTATTCCAAATTGGTGTATCTAGAATGTTTATAAGTTAGGTATACAGGGGATGCATGAGAGGTGAAGAGCAGTGAGTGGGGGCAGTTAGAAAAAGAGAAACATGAGAGGTGTTGTTTAACAGGGGGTGAAAAGAAGTGCATTGATTCAGGTGTAGGAGGGAAATTTATTGGGGGTAGCAATTCAAGTAGAGGAGGCAAAAAGTTAGTGACAAGGAATATGATGTTTGCGCTTTCCCCTAGAGATCTCAACCTGGTGATGAACTTGAGCAAATTCCTAATTAGGTAAGGTATTGTTTGAGATGGATTTTATCAGTTTGGTTTGTCTCAACTGTAAGTGTCAAATTGTACAGTAGTGTGTGCAGCAGATAGTGACAAATGTACGTATGCAATGTATAATCTAAATGACCTAAAATGAATGAATTATGGACATTACTGGTTTATAGAGTAAATGAAGTCTCAGTAATGCTACACATTGCCATGTGACCTTTGTGGGACTTAAGCTGTTACTATTTTGGTTTGTTAGTGTGTGTGTACTGCAGTGGTGGTGCCGCGGTAGCATTGTCACCTCACAGTAAGACGTTGTCCTGTTCGATTCTCAGCTAAAGCGTTTTCTGTGTGGAGACATGCATGAATGGGCATACCTTCGTTGAAGGTTGTGCATCAGGGCTGGCAACTCGGCACGTAAAAATCTACTGACAATCATTAGCAGACCGGACTTCCACTGTGGCGACCCATAACTGGGAAAAGCCGAAAAACACAACAACAACAACAAATGTGTGTGTGTGTGTGTATGGTTGATAAGTACTTTGAAAGCCATCTTCTGTGTGCCTTTGCTGCATTTGGTACTGTTGTGCTATACTTTCTGCACATCATGTTGTGTAATATAATCTGTGTTTGGGAACCACAGCAAACAATAAATATTGTACTGCAGTAAGTTTTAGTAAGATATGGCATGTGGGACTAGGTGTTTTTTTTTCAGTTCTTTTAACAAGATATTGTTCTCATAAGCCCAGAATCATAAATTGATGTCTTATTTTCATGTGTGCTGATTCTAAGTACCAAGTAATAAATCTATTAATCCTTTGTTAATATATGTGTGTTTTTCTGGTGTGCGTTCACACCCCTGTTATTACTTGCCCAGTTCTTTGCTGTTGCAACCTTTTGGGTGTGCTGCAGATTAACTGCCACAATCCCAGAGTTGGTGATGTGAAGGGAGCAGGGGTACTCTTCATATCTGTACAAAGCAACATTTGCTACAGGTTTTCTTTTCCATGTTGTGACTCACATGTTACCTTACCATAGTGATATAAGAGCATTACATACAGGTGTTTGAACCTAACTTCATGCCTATATATGCATGGCAGCCATGGCTGCATATTTGTACATGCAAGTATATAGGCATGTCACTGCTGCAACCTTCTAACATGGGTACAATGCAGTTAGTAGGAGTGGCTATTTGTGCACTCAGTATTGACCACTGCCATTTAGTACAGGTGCGGTCTATTTTCATACTTTCATGCCTGATCAGTGCATATACTTTGATCTGTGATATGATACAAGATAATGAACATGGATGTCCTTGTAAGAAAAAAAAAATGTATATTTATTTGAATAACTGCCTTGGGATTGTTAATAATAGAATAAAATCAGCCAGATAGAGCCTTATGTTAATGTTTTGATCTGAAGCATGACACCACAATGCTACAGAACACTTATTCAGAGTGTAATATAAAGTGTGCACAGGAGAAAGGATCTGCATAATAGGAAATGGAAGCTCTGTTTGACAAAAAGGAGGTGTGGTTGATTATGAAGGAAGAAAGAATAGTTTCCAGGAGCTTGTAGGGCTTATGTAAGTAGGTAGAAAGAGAGAGGTTAAAAGTGGTGTTTTAACCATACTGAACACTTTTTTCATGGACTGAGAAATGTGAAGGTGTGGATCCGATTCTTCTTTTGTCTGTAATGATTTATTCATATTGGATTGTTTGCATTCTGTTGCACCAGCCGTAACTGGGATGAATTACAGTCAGTGAAGTGATAAGTTATAAAATGTGTCTGCTATACAGTGTGACTTACGAAAGCGTGAACTGAACTATGACCTGATCCAGAGTCAGATGCCTTGTCCATTTGACCAAATGAGAAACCAAAAGTGCTAACAACAGTAGGATGTGAATCTACAGTCTGATCTGAAGTCAGACAATTTTTCACAGGCAATCACAGACTAAACCTCACCCCCAGAGCAGTAAGACAGATATAAAACCAGTATGATGTACAGAAATTCCTTCTGTGGGGTCAGATCAACAGCTGTTCAAAGCCTGCAGGCACATGCTGATGGGCCTCTTCATTGGGCCTTCTGCATTTTATAATGCTGGGGTTTACTGTCCAAAACTTCAAAGACAAATAATGGGCATAAATGGAATGGTAGTGAATAGTTACAAATATGGCATTATAGTGGTGTCTTTGAATTAAAAAAGGGAAGGCAATAGAACAATCATATTTAAGTAAACATATTAAATAGAAATGAGAGTAGATTTGTTACAAAAAGGGACAGGATGTGCACAAAAGTTGCTTGAAAAAATGAATGTACTGGAAGCAGAAACAAAACAGTCAACAGGCCCTGCATACTGAGTCACTATTCAGTCAGGCAACTTGGAAAATGCTAATGCATTGGTAATAATTTAATAGTATATAAGAAACTTTCTCACTAAAGTGCATAGTGTACAGTGTCATGACACCTTGGAGACGGATTCTTGTCACAAATGACAAATTACTGGGAACAGAAGTACAGACTGCACTATGATGACAGGTAAACAGCCCAAGACTTTATTTCTCACATTGCAGAAGTCATATGATTTCTAAATCATACTTTTGTCCTGTCCCTCAAAAAACTTTTTTTCAGACACACTGTTGAGGATTACAATCAATAATGTCAGACATTACAGGTTAATAGCTATTGTTTAGAAAATGCATTTTGATGCAAAACTTGTTAATTGTAAGTCCATCAAAGTAACATTTTAAAATTGTTCCTAATGTTACAGCCTGTGTAACACCATTGTTTTAGAGTTTTGCCTTTCCCTAAAAAAAAAAAAAAAACTTGAGCAAAGAAATTGATAGGTCTACCAAAGCTATGAATCACAGCAGCAAACCGCTCACATTACCTTTTGCACTTTGGCACTTTGAGAGCTATACAACCAAAGTGTGTAACAGGAAGGGGAATGCATACCACTCAAGTGCACCTCATTATACAGAAAGTTCCTCATTTTGAGTCTTAAAAAGTCCATGTTCCTCCTTTTTCCATATTGAAAGAATCTGTCACACATTTGGTGTCAAGAATATTTTTAACAAATATATTTTAACAAATTTCCATGGTAAATAATACTGACTTGCATTAACTCATCATAAGAATGTTTAATAAGTATAAAGTAACACATTTAAGCATCCTGTGAGCTTCCTAGCTGAAGTTGCTAGTAAGCACATTTGTTCTTCATTATTCGAGGCAATGTTCCACATTCTGGAACTGGAATGTTGAAAGCTATGGAGAGATGAGCTAAAGGACTGCAACTTAGGCATATGCAATTAGAAAGCCTGATCTGGGAGAAGATACCAGAGGCAAACGGGGATAGTCACTGATCCACAACAAGTGTTAATTAAACCTAAGTGAAGAAAGCTAGACTTGTCTGATATCTCTTGTTAACTGAATAGAGAGGTGAGAGATTTGCAGCTAAGCCACTCACGTGATACAATGTACAAGAGCCAAACACTGCATAGTGGGAGCAAGAGTATAGGTCTTCCAGCTAGAAAATGTGGAATGCTGCCTCTCAAAATGTGGGACAAATGGGCAACACGTGGTGGAATAGCTGCTTGTAACCTCAACTAGAAAGCTCACAGTGCGGCAAAATGTGTTACTTTACACTTATGAAAGTTCTTTTGAAAACAAAACAAAGCCCCTAGGCATTTAGTAACATCATTGACTAGGAAACATAATAATGACAAAGCAGACATTAAAAAAATAATCCATTCATTCAGGGAAATAACAAATCAGAGTTTGACAATAAGTGTAAACCATAAGAGAAATGTTATAGTTTCTCTTTAAAAATAAACTGTTTTATTTTAGATAGTGCACTTACCTTATAGCATGTAAAATGTACTTCAACAAGGTTCTCACTTCAGCCAAGAATGAAAACTTCTTAAATCAGGACTGGATGAGTTCACATATATATATATGGGAGAGACTGATGATTTTTCTGCCAGAGGCTAAAATGTGGTGAAAGAAAAACAAACAAAATTTAACATTAGGCAATGTTTAAGATATACTGTCATAAGAAATATAGCTAATAATTTTGCCTGCAGTAGAATTTGTAATATTTGCTTAAAAACTCACATTTGTCTTGCTCACTATATCCTTATAGAGATGGTTTGCACATCCTGAATGTTTAAAGGCAATTTGGAGGGAGACAGAAGAAGGTGAAGTATTTTATAATTGCTCAAGCAGCCTTATAAAGAGCAGTATTGGACTGGACATCAGCAATTAATTGTAAGAACAAAATATTGTGAATTAGTGTCATATTTCAAACATGTAACTATAGATTCATATCAAATACCAGATATTCTCATTATCACTAAAAAGGAATTTGCACGGTGAGCAATTTTTGCTTGTATTTGTCCTAGGCATATACCATTGCAGTAACCAGAACTCATTATTTCTGGACTGGCCCAGTAGTACAAGTAAACAGAATTAAAGGAAAGAAAGTCGGCACAGAGAAAACAAGTTCCAATACAAGGAACAAATCCAGTGCAAAAAAGTCCCAATGCAATCCAGCGAGGATTAAGGCTATGAGCTGCCAGTCAGCATGTGGCACAGGGGTTGAATCCTTTAACCTTTTTCTTGCCTACTGTGTGACCTTGAACAAGTTACTTAAAAATGACCATGCTGTTATATGCATAGGACTGACTTTCATTTGTACACACCACATGAAATGTGGTGATTTTTATTACTGAGCTGGGAACTTAAGTTTACTATTTTCCAAAAGCCTCCGGCAGCAGCATTCATAAAAAAGGCCTACACATTTTATAACCAGTACATACTCCATTGTGAATGCCTTTGTTGAAATACATCAGCATTTATAATTTTTTATTTAACATTTATTAACCAAGAAAGTCTGTCTTGGAACGAAGCCAATTTTCAGCAGCTGCCCAGGAGAAATGCTCCATATGCATGTTTTTGTAATGTGGGAGGAAACCAGAGAACACCCACATGAACACAGGGAATACATGCAGACTCTGCACAGAAGGCACCCCAGTTGAGAATCAAACCAGAGAACCTCGTGCTGTGAGGTGACAATGCTACCACTGCACGACTGACCCATCTGTAGACTAAAAGTTGGAACTATTTTTAAAACATGACTATGTCTGAGAGAACAGCTTTAGAAATCCCGATAGATGAATATGTAATAAAGTGTGCAGATAAAGGGGATGCCATTATGGTTATGGAAAAAAGACAAGTATGTCAATGTTGTTAATGCTTTATTGGAAGACATTACCTCTTATGATTGCATTACTGCTTCTGCAATTAACTATTTAGCCATTCCAGTAAAAACTACTATACATGAAATTGATATAAAACATAACGTTACTGACAAAATACTTTTTAATGTACCTTCTCCTAGAGCATATCTGCTTTATGCTTTTCCTAAGATACACAAGTCTCTACAAGACCCCCATTAGATCAGCAGTCTCAGGGAGCAGTTGAGTAGCCCAGGAAGTATCATTATAGCTACAAAATAGGAGAAGTAACCTATAGAAAACATGACCAGATTTAGTAAAGACAGTGGGTCAGAGTCACGAAGGCTTGCATGGAGTCTAAGAGTAGAGTAAGACTCCATGCAGCCAACATGTCTGCCGAGCGATCCAGGAACAGCCGGCAGGGGCGTGCAAGAGAGCTCCTAAAATGACTCTTGCATCGACAGGGTTTGTTTATGCAAATTAACTCATTTGCTGCTGAAAGCTATGCAAATTAGGTAAATTTGCGATCCAGGAAACACTAACCCCTCCGAGTAAGAGTAGTGTTATTTGCAGAAATGTACTCGGTTGGCAACCGAGTACCGTTCTGCAAATAGCAAAACTGAGCCATGACAGCTCCAAATAAAGGATGCATCCAGTTGAGGAAGCATGCCAATGGCCAAATATACAGCCAGTGGCATTTTTATACATTGCAAAATAATAAAAAAATATATTTTTTTCCTCGATCTCCGATGTCTAAGTGTAGCGCCGCACAAACGTGCGGCACTCTAAAAACCAGAAAAACAAAAAATAAAAGCCACAAATAGGGATTTTATTCAAAATATTCATCTGCCATGTAAGTGAATGGCAGGCTGAAGACAACATGGCTACTGAGTAGAGGCTGCTAAGGGGGGAACCTCAGTCTGAGAGATATAACCAAGCATTAGTAGGCAATCCTATGCAAATGAGGATAAGGATAGTGAATCCCAATTTTTCCTGCTATGTGAACCATGTCCCTAGAGTGTAAGAGTAGGATAAGGGGAGTAACAGAGTAGAAGATGTGTGACATCATGAGGGGGTATGTATCAAAAAGACTGTAAACTTATTGGAGCAGAGTGGCATGTGTTTGCTGTGAGTTACTCAGGACTAAAAGAGGTGTTTCTACAGTTGTCTAAATTGAAATCCAGAAACCGAAGGTGTACGCTGTGGCTATCACTAAAGTTTCTTTCAAAGCTGCCTACACTGTGTGCACACATGTGCATACATGTAAACCTGTCTAAACCTGTGTGTGCAACCGTGTAAGCCTGTGTAATGCCATCTAAGCTTGTATACATGAATGTGCACCCGCCTAAGCCTGTGTAAGCTTGTGTAATCCTGTGTGTGTGCATGTGCACTCATGTGTGCATGTTTGCGCTTCTTTGGGCGGCGCTGCCCCCTGTGGAAACAGAAAGGGAAAAGGAAAGAAAAGAAGTAGTAGGAAGTAAACCAAGGAGAACTAGCAGAGTTGCCAAGTGAAATCAATCAGAATCAGCCAATTACACAGGCAGTACACTAGCCCAGCCCAGCACTTAAAACTCTGCAAACAACATTCCCCCATGTTTTTCTCAGAAACACTGCAACACTGCAGTCAACAAAGAGAAGTGAAAACTTAAAAAGCTCAAACTGAGACATAAAAATGTTAGTGGCTGCCATTGCTGTTATAAGGCAACATGTGCAAGATGCTGAGGGTGGTGCCATTGCAAATGCTGCTGAGCAACCCACAGTGAGGAGACGGAGAAAAGTGTACAGACCCAGGGTAACCTACCAGGGGCTACATGAGCTGGAGATAGTGGAGCACTATAGAGTGGACAGAGACCTCCTGCAGCAAATTGTTGAGCTGTGCAGGCCACGCCTCACACACAGAACCAACAGAGGGGAACCCATCCCAGTGGAAACCAAGGTATGTGTTGGCCTAAGAATACTAGCAACAGGTACCTTCCAGCGACCAACTGGTGATATGATGGGGATTTCACAGACATCAGCATCAAGGGTACTGCACCCGTTCCTGAATGCTATGTCACCACATGTCGGTGATCATGTATATTTCCTCAATTCCCATGAGGTATTGGCCAGCAATATGCATCTCTTCCAGCAAATAGCAGAATACCCTGAGGTAGTGGGTGCAGTTGACTGCACGCACATAAACATCAAAGCACCAGCTGGTGGGCGGGGTAGGGCCTACATCAACTGCAAGGGCTTCCACTTCATCAACTGCCAGGTTGTGTGTGATGCCCAGGGCATAATACTGTATGTGTGTGCTGGCTGCCCTGGAAGCTACCACAATTCCCATATCTGGCATCTGTTGCAGCTGTACCAGACATTTGCCAATGGGGACATCCTTGTTGGTCACCTAGTGGGGGATGCTGGATACTCACTGGAGCCGTGGCTGATGACACCCATCAGAAATGAACACACACCTGAACAAGAACTCCATAATGAGGCACATGCACAAACACGAAATGTAATCAGGCGTGTGTTTGGGATGCTCAAGTGACAGTTCCAGTGTCTAGACACATCTGGTGGAGCCTTGCAGTACTCACCAACTACATGTACCCAAATTGTCATGGTATGTGCCATGCTACACAATATGATCCTGCGAAAACAGCTAAAGCAGGAACAGCACGGGGCAGGGCCAAACATCCCTCCACCATTGCCAAGGCCTGCACAGGCACAGCGTGACTCGGAGGAGGAACAACCTGAGCCTGCCCCAGTAGGCAGAAAGAGGCGTGCCCAGTATGCCTTGTCCTTGGCAAAGAGGCAACACATAGCACATACACTGGCTCAGTAGGAACCATGGAAATGATACCTCTCTCTGACTCGCACATAAAATAAAAGGGATGCCTAACTTGACACTATCTGTTTCCAAACATGTATAGGCAGTGTAGTATGTGCATCCAACATAGGCAGCCATGCAGCACCACCTGAGGCATGATTGCCATGCTTTAAGCAATATAAAGCAGTACTAAGCAGCTTTCACCAATATCTAGTATATGTAAACAAAATTGCTCGTGCAATGTTGGGCAAGGTCAGGGCAAGTTGAGCAAAGTCAGTTAAACATGCTCATATCTGCTTTACTGTTCCTTAAGCATCTGGTCTGGCCAGCATGAAAATAAAAAGCACTGACAGGCCTTGAACCCAGGATACTGCCCACTATAGTTACAGTACTGAATCATTAAGCCATGATAGCATTTCAGTGGCACAGACACAGCAGGACAATTGTACACTAATACAAACACAAACCAATGCTGTATCATGCCCCTAAAGACTCAAATGGATAACCTTCCCCACACACCTATGCAGACAGAGAACATCAGGCCAGGTGTTGTGAAGTGGGTTGTGTAGACTATGAAGTTGCAAGCTAATATACGTGACACTGGATGCTAAGATCTGTAGTACAGTAGTATGCCTCAAGCCAGTACAATAGGCAAGAGTACAGACTGCAATGGTGTCCTGTAGATAGCAGTACAGGCACAGCAAATGTGTATGAGTGTCAGGTGAAACCCACATCCTATGTACACCCACAGTAACAATCCTGTGTGATCACGGTTAGAAATGTACAAAGAATAACTGTCCCCCCTGTATGTAGAAATGTTGATAAGTCTATGCAAGGTGTCTCATGGAAGCCCTGCAGGTACAGCATGATCCCTGTTGATCTATGACACAAAGGTGAGCCCTGCTGTAAAAAATACCAACTTGATTTACCATACACATATAGTATAAATGTGTATACTGTGCGTGCTCACACACTCCAACAAATGTAGTGGATTTCATTCAGCATCACACTGAAAGGTCATACTGGGTATGCTCACACACTTAAAGAAACGAATCAAATGTCAGGCAGGAAGATACCGAAAGGCCATACTGGGCATGCTCACACACTTAGGCTAAATGCGGATGTGATAATAAGGGATCTATGGACAAATGTATATAGTCATCTCTACTTCCAGAAACACATTCACAAAGTGGTCTGAAAATCCTGCTATGTGTTCACACAAACTGCCAAGGTCTGTGCATGTAGGTCAAAGGAGGTTGCCACTACTCTGCAGTCATCAGACCTGTCAGAGAGTACCACAACACACTTGCGATGAATGTGACTAGGCACGTTCAGCAGCTAGAAACACCAATGAAGTACCTTAACAAGAGGATTGCTGGCCTTAAATAGTTGCCCCATGCAACAAGACTGAAATGTAACCCAATCTTTACTCCATTGCATACTGTTTACTCAGGAGATCTCTGCCCAACAGACAGGTCCATGTCATGGTTACACTTAGATCTGTTCTGAGTTATAGCTCAATGGCACTAAATATACAGAGCCAACTGATATTGCCAACATCCTGGCAGATATGATCAGTGTTAACTTTACCGCCTTCTCACCCATGAAAGAGCACATGTCTATAATGGAAGACTGCAAAGTTGCTTTCATCACGGCTGCACAGGTAAAAAACACTCTCCAAAGCCAATATCACAGCAGCCATGGGACTAGATAACTTCCCAGGTTGTGTAATATCTACTTCCCTGAAGTAACCATTAACATGGAAGGCCTGTGGCTACTGAAGTTTCCAGAGGACTGCAAACTAGGAGCCATCATTGTAAACACTAAAGATGTGGACAGCCTACAAAAGGGCCTCACTGAGACAGATGGCTGTTGTTCAAGCTATGGGCTGTAGCTCAATATCAAAAGGTGCATTATCATCATCTTTGTTAAAAACACTGTAGCCAAGAACTACAACATAGGTGGTAGTATACTTCACACTGTAAGTGTAACAAGAGACCCTGGGTCAGAGGTGGACAGTGGATACACCTGTGATAAGCACAGTCCCACAAAAGTCAGGAAACCCTGTTATGTGGCACACCTCATCACAAAATGTGTCTCATGCAGAATAGAAGAGGACATTGTTCCCCTCTACTCAACACTCACTAGAACTATAAGAGTACAACGCCACTGCTGGTATGTACCTCACAAGACAACTACAACAACTGGAAAGCCAGCAGCAATACCTCACAAAGAGCATTAGTGGCCTGAACTACATGCCATACACAGACCATCACAAAATGCTCCATCCGTACTCCCTTGCATATCGCCTACTCAGAAGTGTTCACTGCCTAACATACAAAACTATGTCAAACATAAAGCTGTTGGATATGATCCACGTAAAACACTCACAATCACTCTGACCTTTGGACCCAAGACCACGAGTGAAATACAAAAGGAAGGGGTATAGCCATTTACCTTATGGATATCCACACCTTCAGGTTACTGGCACAGCATGAGGCATTGGAGACCATGCAAGTGCAACTAACATTGGGCAAAGCTGCCCATCAGATTGTAGCCTGCTACAAATCATGTACCTTGTGTCAGGAACCTCACTCAGTATTCTGTAGAACAATGGCAAATATAAAGGTCCTATCAAACACCATTATATAAGGAGATTACAACTACCCAAACATTGAGTGGGTGAATTACTCGTACACAATGTCCTTTGCCCAATGTGTCCTAGAGTTAAGAAACTCTAACACCCTGGAACAGCTGGTCAGCATGCCCACTAAAGGTGACAACATACTGGACATGATCATCACCAACATGGGGTGCCAGTGTTCCACAACAGAGATAAAACCCCCGCTGGTTATTTCAGATCATTAAGTAATCACACTGGACATACACATCCCGCCCCCACACCCAGTCAATGAAACCACTGTGAAGACATTTGCAAAAGCAAACTGCACACTTCCCAAGACCAAAGTGGAATGTTCTGATGACCCCTTGCTATAGGATAATGATATGCAATCTGAAGAATCATTTACAAGTGCATCCTATGAGTATCTACAGGGATACATGGAATGAGACATCACAAATAAAACCAAGATGCAGTCCTCCAAAAATAGGACAACAAGCAGGTGTTTGTAGTCTATAAATTAGCTAGACAAGATAAGGAGGAAACAAACTAATGATAGATACAACTTCACTAAAGGAAAGGCATCACTGATCATTATCAGGAAGAAACAATGATCGCTCATAAAATAATCCAAGGAAAGTTTCTAAAGACAAATAGCCAAGGAATGTAAGAATAACAACCACAAAGCCTTTGGTAGCTATACCAGACATGTAGGTGTCAACTTCCAAATATGCTGTCAGCTACTGAAAAAAGGAATGACATACACCAAACCAACTTTCATTGCCCACACCCAAGGGGACATGTTCAGTATAAACTCCCCCCCCATCACCCCCAAAAGGGCCTGTGTCCATCACAGAAGGATGCAGAGACCCAGACGTCATGGACATGCAGGTAAAGACAGCCCTCACCAAAGCTAAGAACATAGCATCAATGTGACTGTATGTTGTCCCAGACTGCATCTTACACTAGGCCCATAAGGAACTACACCCTCACCTACATCCACTGTCCATACTCAAGCGTACCACAGGCTATGTACCCAAAGAATGGCATACAGTAACAGTCATCCAGCTCCACAAAGGGTGTGCCAAAACAGAACCTGGAAACCATTGCCCAATACTCAGCCAGGTCTACAGAGCTATTGAGTAAATTGTCATGGAACCCATACACTGAGACATTGGAGATCTCCAGAAACTGGACTCTACACATCTTTGCCTTGTTAATGGCAGAGCCTGGCTCCCAAACCTAGTTGACTTATTTAAAACAGCTACCATGAACATAGATGGAGGTGAAAGTAGTCCACACAGCCCACCTGGACCTCACTAAGGGCTCACCACACCATTCCTCACTCTGTCATCATGGACAAGTGTACCAGCTTGAACATTAACAGCTATGTCACAGGATGGGTGGCCAAGTGGCTCACAGATCAAACACACATGTTCATAGTTGCAGGTGCCATGTCCAACTCTAAGCCAGTCATAAATGGCATCACACAGGTCTTGGTCCTGGGACCCCACCTGTTCAGTATATACTGCTCAGAGGTACAGGCAAGCATGGCAGGTGTATGGCTGAACAGGTTTGCAGATGACTGGAAACTGTGGTCCATAACTGACTGTACAGCTGACACAGACATCCTCCAGAAGTGTCTTACAGAGACAGATACCTGGTGTGAAAACAATGCCCTCAAGCTGAATGGCAAAGAATGCATAGTCATCCCCTTTGGGTAATACAAAGTGCACACAAATTACCACATAGGTGGTAATCCAGCATGTACGGAGAAAGTCATAATGGCCCTGGGGACACAGGTAGATAGTAAACTCACCTTTGATGATCACATGGCCAAAGTGTTTAGACATTCCTTCAATGTAGGCCATCTAATGTAACCTACTTTGTATAGTCTGATGATGTCACCATCCTACAAATATACCTGTGGAAAGGAGAACTCCCAGTAATATGTATAGTGTGTCATGTTAATGCATACTCCTGTAATATCATGAAGTAGTTAGGTAGGGGTTTGAATCCTGCACTGGACAACTGTGTGTGCATGTGTGTAGTCTCCTTGGGAATTCTGATGATGTCACCATCCTACAAATATACCTGTGGAAAAGAGAACTCTCACTAATATGTGTAGCGCATCGTGTTAATGTGTACTCCTCTGGTCTCATGAAGTAGTTAGGTAGGAGCTTGAATCCAGCATTGGACAACTGTTTGTGTGTGGTCTCCTTGGGAAAGAGCAACCTTTTAGGAGAGTAGTGAAACACCTCAAAAGTGGTAAACTAACCTTTGCCAAGTCTGATGATGTCACCATCCTACAAATATACCTGTGGAAAAGAAAACTCCCAGTAATATGTATAGCGCATCGTGTTAATGCGTACTCCTCTAGTATCATGAAGTAGTTAGGTAGGGATTTGAATCCTGCACTGCACAACTGTGTCTGTGGGTGGTCTCCTTGGGAAGGACCAACCTTTTAGGAGAGTAGTGAAACACCTCTAAAGTGGTAAACCAACCTTTGTCAAATATGATAATGTCATCATCCTACAAATATACCTGTGGAAAAGCGAGCTCCCCATAATATGTATAGCGCATCGTTATTAATGCATACTCCTCTAGTATTATGAAGTAGTTAGGTAGGGGTTTGAATCCTGCACTTGGTGAGTGTGTGTGTGCTGTATGTGTGTAACACTGTTGGTTAATGTGTTGTGGGTTTTGCTTTTACTACTGTATGACATATCAGTATGCATTGCACATGTGAGCTAGCTGTGTGGCAAATACATATACATACATTTTACCTCAATGATTGCATGTGTGGGAACCTGCTTTTTCCAAGAACACAGCTGTCATCCTTGCCAGACTGTGCTGCTGCTTCCCAGACCTTAGGTCACATCTGTATGCTTGTGACAAGCCCAGCCACTGCAGTGATCTCTGGCCTAGGTCATCTGTGTCACACAAAGTCATTACAGTTCCTATTGGAATGTGTGCGTAAGGGTCTATGGCTGAGGTATATGTCAGACCTGTTCAAACGCAGCAAAGTCTGTCAATGATGACTATTCATAACAGGTGTTGAATAACCTTTGTGGATATGCATGCAGACCCTTTATTGCTTATGTAATCCACCGAGGGATCTCAAAATACCTTTTGAAATGTGATTAACAAAGGACAGATGACGTAATACTTGGTTGCATGTACACATCGGTACCTGTTCATCATGTTATTGTCTACTACCTATGTGGTACTGTGAGGATAATATGTTTCATAAGGGTGGATGACTATGCTTAGTTTGGCTTATAGCTTTCCAGCATGGGTTTGACAACAGGCATCTGTCTGTATGATACCCTTGTGCAGGATGTGTGTGTCATCTGGAGAATGCATTATAGGCCACAGTATGCATTACCAGACATGGACGGACATATCCCTACTGTGATTGCTTGTACCTAAGAGAGCTATATGCCAAACAGGAGTGGTGTCAGTAATGGGTGCAGGTGAATACCAGTGGATACTGGCATATTATAGTATCTGAAGGATCCAAATGTTGCCGTGTGTCCTACATCTGTGTGTCGGTTGTCAAGACATCATCTAACAATTGGTTATGGTCAGGCTGTGGAAGTGATGTATACTACCAGAATACAAAACAATGACAGATAGTAATAGTATCACCCACAGCACAGTGTCAAACCATGTCATACACACATGTGTAGTCAGGTTCCAAAATGTGTGTAGTACAATGCATACTGGCCACCAATAGAAACTATGGAGTTTTACTGTGTAATACAGAGCATGTCACCCTGGCCATGTGTCCACTATGCACGTACATGCAGACAGTGCACCTCCACCATGTTCACAACTGTACACCTGCAAATCTGTGCTACACACATCCCACACATACTGTCCACTCTCTAACACATCAGCCAAGTGGCACATGGCCGTACAATACGCAATTGGAACCAACATTGGTGTAAACAACACTACAATGACAATCATAGCATTAATGCACCATGCCTGCTCAGCTACACCTTCAAGCATATCATTACACTGTACTGCTGACAACATGCTAACATTGCTATACTGCTATAAAGATGCCCTGTGAATCAGCACCATGGTAGCCTGTTCCGGCATCGATGTTACAGATGACAGGAGGCAGCACAGGTTTCATCATATGCACAGGGTGTGTTGTTGGTTTGCCAGAGGCCTACAGTGAGACATCCAATCGACATGTATGTCTGTGTGTGTGTGTGTGTGTGTGTGTGTGTGTGTGTGTGTGTGTGTGTGTGTATGTTGGGGGGCAAAAATACTGGAATGGCCCAATGCTGATGTAATGTGTGCACGTATATGTTAGCCCTAGGTGTCTGGAGTATGTGTGTGTGCCTGCATGCACACAATTCCACCATGTGGCTGCCATATACGGGTATTTGTGGGGCAGCCACAGACTGTACCTGTGAGGCTTCACAGATCACTGTCTCTGGCCATGGATATGGTACCTGTGCCTGGCAGGGGTGCTATTGACACTATCAGGTACTAAGCCAGACTGGGTACTATCCCCAGAGGTGGATGCATGTACACTGGACACAGGTCCCTGCTGGGACTGTCCAGAGCCACGTGCATGTGGTCTTCTAGGATGTTCTATGGACAGCCCACCCCCAACATTGCTGGGGCTAGTACTGGCACTACAGGAGCAGCTGTGGCTTGAGGGATGTCCACGGCGACTGCCAGCTGCTGATGTTGCTGGCATACATCCACGTCGATGACTCAGCCATCCCGCACTGTCCTGACACATGAACATGACATTGCAGGGGATATCTAATGTCTCTCCCCAACGTCTATCAGTGACCTCTGTGTAATGACAGATGGCACCTGCTAGGTCATGGTTACTGTCAATGACGGTGGTGTTATGTGCCCTCTGTGCCCTTAGTCCCTATATGGTGTACCGTTCCATACGTGCCTGTGCCTCCATGACAGCCTGGAACATGCGTGACGTTGTCAGACCTGTGGCACATCTGCCAGTGGCATGATGAGCAGCAGTGCTCCTATGATTACCCCTGGACATCTGCCTACGTGGTATCCTTCCAGACATCTGGGTATGGCTGCTGTGTTGGGATGCATGTGCCATGGATACCACACTGTCCTGGCCAATGCTAACTGTATGCTGTCCCTCAGCTATAGGCATTGGTGATGGACGTATTGGCAGTATGACTGTATGCATGGATGGGGTGGATAGCTGTGTACTGTCGATTGGTGGCCCAACGACAGACCCTGGCAAACATGCCTGTGCCTCAACACACCTATCATCAGTATCACTGTTTTGTTCGGTGGCATCAGTTTCCCTGCTGCAGTGAACCAGCCCAAGGTCAGCACCTGTGAGAGGAAGACAGGAAACACACTTTATGACCTGTACATGATGTCGGCACACATGCACAGATGCACACATGCACACATGAACACATGTACACATGCACACATGCACACATGCACACATGAACACATGCACACATGCACACATGAATACTTGCACACATGAACACATACACACATGCACACATGAGCACATGAACACATGAACACATGCACACATGCACACATGAACACATGCACACATGCACACATGCACACAAATGCACTCTTCACTAAAACACACACACACACATGCACACACACACACACACACACACACACACACACACACACACACACACACACACACACCACCAGCAATCCAGAGCATACTCAATAGTGGGTGATGGTGGGGTACAATATCACAAGACAAACAGTTATAGCACACGTGTCAGCATGCAGGACGTGTGTTTCCCAACAACATGCAGTGTGGGTGTTGACAGCCCTTGCCAGTAACACTATACAGGTCTTCGATGCATGTGTGTTGTTGTTCAGTGATTGGCCTCACCTTGGAATGCACTGTGTACATGGACACAACAGTGCTGTGCAAGTATTATAAGCTCTGCAATGTTCTGTGCACCAGCTCTCACAGGTATACATACCATGGCTGGATGTGTACCTGTGTGTCACATAGATATCCATTTCTGATTAAAGCATCTGTGTCTTCAGCAGATAATTGTGGACACATGATTAGCACATGCATGCTATGTATACACAGGATGAGTGGTGCCTGTTTACCTGATGGAATACCATTGTTCAACATGGCCATTGTACAGTGGTTATGGTGAGTGTAGGACATATTGTGGACATGTCCGTGCCAGACATGACATGGCATGTTACAAAACAACTGCAACATTAAACATCACACAGATACAATGTGTGTCATGTGACCTATACACTCAATAGCATTACAAGACAGATATGTGTCACTTTGCACAAATGGTGATTGCTATGCATATTGTGTATAGGTGCCTATGTTTGCACACACACAACAATGAGGTGCATAGCAGGTAATGCTATGCATAGTACTGTGGTCACTGTAACTGGATGGGGTGTCCTACCATGAGCCATCATCATGCAGCATCATGTGGTCACTCAAGGCTACTGATGGGTGCCAGACCGGCACATACCATGCTGTACCGGAACTGCAATAACATGGCTACATTCACCATTTCACAGCCAGTTGTTACATGGGTTTGTAAGGTGCACAATAGTGGGCATTGCCTACCATGAAGGTGTAATGTGTCGAAGAGTGTCGCACAGCCACATGTGAGGCATCTACCCCTCAGGTATATTATGTGTGCTGTGCGGATGAAGTGTGGGATACTGTAGTGTGACCTTACAGCGGGCGTCTGAATACGCCATGTGTAGCATGTTAATGTGTACTGCTTATGACAGTGTTGTGTATGTTGTGTGCATGTGTATCGACTCTGCCTATCCAATGTCCACATCAGTGTTGCCACAATTGTGTGGAATGCTCTGTGTATTATATGTGTTTTAGGCAGCTACCCACGTTACTGGGATGTGCATAGTCTCACAGCAAACATGCACAGCATGCATTATGTGTGTACATGGCCTACACCTTACCTATGACATTCACATTTAATTAGCAGGATTAAAGGTAGAACACACTCACCAGCATGGGTTGGCTGCCTTGCTGTCACATCAGAGGGACCTACAAGGATATGAGACACTTTGTCAGTGGCAACAACAGTGGCATTGCTATTGTGTGTTTGCAATCGTACAGTAGTACAACAGTTGATAGTCACAGGCCTACAGATTGTATTCCTAATTATTACCATTGCACAACACAAGGCACCACATCATCTAACTACACAGTACACATCTCACATAAGCATGCTCTAACAATTGAGGTAACAGTAGTCTACAGCTATGCCATGTTACCTGCATACTCCATGTCAGCTTGCTGGGTGACTCCGGCCTCCATGATGACACACGTTAGTTGTTGGGGTTGTTGTTGGCCAGCAGCCACCTGGCTCAGGAGCAGCTCCTCCACTCTGGTGAGGGGAGATGGATGGCTACCCCCCCCACCTGTGGCAAGCTGCTGTCTGCGGATATCAGATGCACGCTGCCGGACATGTCTAATTAAATCACTGCAGTGATGGCATACTTGCTCATATGTCCGGTTATGCATGCCTATGTTATTTACCCAACGGACAAGCTCTTGCCACATCACAGTCCACTCATGCTGGTCCTGGCTGGTTCTAGAGAACAGCAGGGCATATTGCTGCACCAGGCTGGATGTTATGACCTGTTCCTCCGCAGTGCTATAGGCGGGATTACGATGGTGTGATATAGCCCTGGAAGACAATGAAACAATATGTGTGAGCAAGTCATGAGGCACACGTACATTTCTTATGTACAGATATCAGTTAACTGCCATATATAGAAACCTATTGGCTGTCAGAAGATACACACTTTCAATACCACATGTCAGTACTCAACCCACAACTGCCTGACAGTGCCTGGCACACTCTATATATCAAACCACATTTTGCACAGCAACAAACTTACAACAGTATGTAATACTATACAACAGTACATGGCACACTGTATGTGACACAATGCACAACCTAGACACAGGAGGTATATATCATGCTAATGTATCATGAAAAGTGTAATCCATTGCAATGATTGTAAAGTCCAGTGACAGTATCACCGGTATACCACACTAGTCATTGATGGCAGACCCCTGCCTGACATATGTGCACATTCGTGAATATAGGTGGCATACTGCTGTACTACAGTATACATGCTGCTAGATATGCACCTATATCCTGTAACATACATATGACCGAGGCCATGGTACAGGCATACATAAACACACACATCAGACATACATACCAGACACATAAGTATGGCAACACAGATGACCTTTACCTGTGTACCTTACAGTACTGTGTGTCAGTAGTTACGAGACCATATGCCTGAGGTATGTAATCTGTGAGGACTACAGGGAACACACAGAACAGTGGTTCCAATCAATGTGGAGGTACACCATACTGTGCTGTTTAGGCATACAGCCTCAGGTAGTACTACAGTTCATACAGGGGTTGGATTTGCCAGCAGTAACACTCAATAAGCATGCATGTACTGCTTTGGCCTACAATGCGCACCCCAGTTGACAACAAGGGACTATGTCAGAACGTATGGCATAGTGCTTTTTCAGCCTAGCAATTGTATACACATCTTCTGCTGGGATCACAGCTAGGACACATAATACCATGACAGAAACAGTTTCCCACTAAGCTATCACACATAAACCAAACTCTGACACATTCACAAACACATTCACCATCACACTCAGTCAAACTCACATAGCAATTATTGCAACAAGTACATGTGGGTGTGTATCACTTCATAGGTAGGTAAGAGGCTATTGGCCTTAGGGCCTTTAGAAGCCTAGCCATACACTACTCTGGCCTTTGACACACAGGTCATTGCATTTCACGTGGCCCTGTCAAGTAGAGACACAGAGGTGATTGCCTGGGTGTATTCACTATCTCCCATACAATCTTCATGATTTTTTCTGATGTCTACTAATTAGGAGCTTTGTTCGCTATGGATAGTTGGTTTGTTACAGAGTATGGGATGTCTCTGAGATGGGAATCTATCCCTCCACCATGTGCTGTTTATTGTGATCAGAAGGTTTGGGTCCCTAGAGCGTGTAGCACATAGAGATTGTGATCTGTTTACGTGGAGCATGTCCAACAGCTCTGGTTTTTACATAACTTAGTATGTTAGGCAGAGGTCACCTCTGGGTAGGCAGTATGTGACACAGTGTAGTTGTGGGTTTGTGAGATGGTCTGCATAGGGCATCTGTTTGAGGCTGGTATTACTCTTTGTGAGATATGTCTTTGTCGTTTCCAGTTGCTGTGAATGTCTTGTGAGGTACATACCACATGGGGCATTATACTCTATAATGGGCTTTATGTGTGATGAGTAGAGGGGAACACTGACCTATATTTCCCTGGTTGACTCACCTTTTGTGATGAGGTGTGGCAGGTAGACAGATTACATGACTATTGTGTCACTGTGATTATCGAAGGGGAGGTTACAGTCCACCTGTGTCCCATGGTCTCTTATCACACTTTCGGTGTTATGTAGACTACCACCTATGTGGTAGTTCATGGGTACGGAGTTTTTGCCAGAAGGGATGCCAATGCAATTTCAACATTGAGCTTGAGTCCATGGCTTTGTCACCAGCCATCTGTCACAGTAAATATGACCCTCTCTCTCTCTCTATATATATATATATATATATATATATATATATATATATATATATATATATATATATATATATACACACACACACACACACACATAAATATAAACATACATTGGTGTATATATAGATATCCATATAGGCACATATATGGTCCACCTTTCATGGTGGGAATATCAATTATGCGAAGGTTGTGAGGTACACTGTCATGTACTAATACTGCACAGTGTTGTGCGGAATGCATTGAAGGTGTTCTTAGCACATGTAGCTTTAGTAGGCCTCACTGGATGCAAAACTGCAAACTTGACAATTCATACCCACAACATTTAACCACCGCATGTCATATACCAGCACTGTATGCTGTCTTGTTTGCCACACACTACAACCTACATAGAAGTATGCACATAACAACCTTCAACAACATATATATGTCCACCCTTCACAAACAGTTGCAGTATGTCCCTTGCTCTATGCACATGTACAGATGCTAATATATCTGACACAGACAGATCTCTCCGTATGTGTGTGCCATACACACACAAGGTCCACACTGTTGTAAGTCCACGGACCTCACAGCTGACCTGCTGGGCCTTGCTGCAACATGAACAGGTGTCACATGTGAGCACACAGTAATATTAGAGGGTGTATATATAGCTGCAAATGCTAGATTAGCATACTAGCCTGGTACAGCTGTTGCCAATGCTAAGCTACACGTTACTATGACTATTATGCCTTTGCTACTCTGCACATCCTTGTTTATATAATTGTATGTGCTACTCCCCCAAACAGCCATTGTACACACTACTGTACAGAACAGAGATAACATGGATCAGATGTTTGACATTTAATGCTGAACTACATATATCACAGTCATATCCCACTGCACACACCTACACACTGATTTCTCCATGGCAGTAGTTATGCAGGGCATCTGTGCATAGATACATACTGCTGCCACATATGGATGATTCAAAGTATGTAGAGTACTCTTCAAAAACATCTACTACATGCCAGTAAATACATATCAGTTACGTACCTTTACTTTGTATGGGGTTGTATTATTACATTCCGTGTGTGTAGTAATACAATTTTTTTTATATTTTTTTTTTTATTTTTTTTTTATGCTGATTTTTTTTTGCTGTTGCTGTGGCTGCTGCTGTTGTTGTTGCCAGTGTATGTCTGTCTGTGTCTATGTGTCTCTCTTTCTTCCTTGCTTTATCTCTCTCTCTCTCTCTCTCTCTCTCTCTCTCTCTCTCTCTCTCTCTCTCTCTCTGTGGCTGCAATGAAATGATTGCATGTGTGGACAGCAAGTACAGCCTGCTTTTAGAGGTATCTGCACATGTGCATGAGATGGCCTCTGCACCAATTGGTGGCCACCATTTGGTAATTGCATGCAGCCTGTTGTGTGGTGATTGCAGTACTCACTGTCATAGCAACCCAATGCTATAAATTGCTAGGTCAGGTAGGCGTAGGCCTTTCAGCTTTCCAAAGTGGGGCCCATGCTTGTTTGCTGTGGACACCGTAGTGTAAGTCAGAAGGTTGGTATACTTCTTCTAAATGTTGCTAAGGGTGTAGCCAGTTATATGTATGTTGTACTCAGACCTGAATGTTGCATCTTCCAGTACACAGTTGACAGTGTAGAATTATACTCACCCCTAGAAATGCTAACACAAGATACATGAGGGTATGGAGTTTCTTTACAACATCTACAATTAGCTGCCATACATATGTAGTTATTGAGATGTTTCCATTTGGCACATGAACTGTTTGGGTGCATCTATACTTTGAATATTAATGTACTCACTTCTGCAGTGTTTGTGCTTTTTATTTTGTTGACATTATCACAGGATGCTCATGAAACTGGACAATTCCAGTATTGAGTATGCCTACCTACATCCTTGCTGTACCTTGAACACACTAGTATTTTGTACATTTGTGTGGGGATTGTCCTGCTATGATACTGTGTGGGGGTTGTGAAGTGCTGCTGTAACAGTATTTATGCTATAATGTCTGGTTCTGTTATCACAATCATGTCATGCAATTCCACAACAACTGCTGGTATAGTTCCACAGAACAGGTTTTGTGTTATGGCATTCCTATCTTTCCTTTATATTCACACATTCTGATGCATGCTATATATATTTCAGCAACATCTTGCTGTATATCTACTGTGGCCTACTGGCACTTCATGCAGTCTAATGTGTCCAGGGTCTGGGGTTTGAGACTGGCACTGGTGTTTTATTTTGCTGCTGAGCAGAACAAGGTCCCTCATATGTAGGGTGACTAAGGCAATTTTAAGCAGTTCTAAGCGGGTTTGCGTGGGTTTGCACGATGCTTAGCAATACTTAGCTAAGTGCACACATGTGCACACTCACGCAAGTGCACTAACTACTGCTTAAAAGTGCTTACTCCCGCTAACCCCCGCGCTAATTTCTTTGAAAGAAAAGAAAATGGGGAGATAGGAAAGTGGTGAAAAAGGGGCACAAAGAGGGAAAGACAGTAGGGAAAACAGCTTGGGATGTGCAGGACGGGTGTAGGGAAGGTCCATAGCTGCCCATTTCTTTAACAGCAACAGCTGTGCATATACTAGTAATTTGGAGGGAATTTTGAAACCTTCCACCTCTGAGAGAGGGGTGAGGACAACGAAGTTCAGTGTCTGTGTCCAGCGGACATTTGTGTAAAATGGGCAGCTATGTATGGGGCATACTTTTTTTGTGGGAGCAGATTGCCCGTTTTTTTTTTTTTTTAGGTGAGAGTGGAATGTAAGGTAGGGGAAGTAGGTATGTTGTGGGAGGTAGGTTGGGGAGGTAAACAGACATGACAAGATGCATGCAGGGGTGGAATATGACACATGGGGTGGGTGAACACAATTGACGGGGAAGGATGTTTGGAAATTGCAAGCCCATGAGCCCAGAGATGGTAACAGTGGAACTGAGATCCCCACCCATGGGCAGTCACCACTGCACCTTCACAGCCCGGAGGGTGGCTGTGCTGGGGGCTGCATAGGAGGGGCAGGCTCACCCGTGAGTCACGCCACTCTTGCCTCGAGCTTGTGTAGGGGATCAGTGACTGAACACTGGATCTCCCTATGCACCACAGCCCGGACCCTTCGGAAGGTGACAGGTGGCACTCCTCCGGCCATGCTTGCATGGTGGGGACGAGCCTCATCCCCTGCAGTGCTTCCACCCAAAGGTGGCACAGGACCAATGGAGGAGGGGGGCCCAGGCTGGGCACCGGACCTGCTGGTGCCAGGTGCAATCGCCAGCTGAGGTGGGACAGGTGGGACGGCTGGGACCGGCCTTCCCATACGTTCTGTGTTTAGGTGTATTTAATAACAACATAGCCAACAGCATTCCAAATTAGTTGTAACAGCATGCAGTAATATTCCCATTAACCCAACACACCAGAGTTCCAACAGTTAAACAGCAAGCATAACACATGCATATATAGAGTAACAGTGGACATTCCAACAGCATACAGGATTGATTGGTGGCAACAGGCCACCAAGACTGTGGTGTTTGAACAGGGCACATGCATCAAAGTAAATGCAGATATTTATAGAACAATAGGACATATGTCCCAACAAATGTTTTGAGATTAGACATACCCATTGAGGTGTGGAATTGCACTGTTCATGCACATACAGCAGGGTGTAAAAAGATACCTCAATTAACACCTTATATGTACTTATAGTTCACATTACATTCCTATTGACTGCAGGTGTATATCCCCTACATGTATTATTACACTAGGCAACATGCATTAATTTGTGTAATGGGTTTGGCTAGTTCATTATATACCTGACCTATATCTGACATACTAACTGTCCAGGATGCAGATGTTACCGCTACGTATTTATATATTTTATTTATATTTATATATCTACATATCTGGATGTCTTCACATGACATTATCAATTATATTTCTACAGCCCCCTACATTTCTAGCAGCACACTCACATTTCTGGGGAACACATTAACAAGCTACTCGTGTGTCATATTTACCTATGCATTCCAGCCATTAACCAACTGTTGAGGACTGTATATATGCTTCACAGCTACTGGCACTCCCTTCATCCACTTTATATGGGACTGCCCAACTGTAGGTTGACAGGGCTTAATACAACAGTACTATTTATATAATGCAAGAGTACATTTCAAAGTAAGTGACATGGACACACTCCAGGTATTATACCTTTATTAATTACATTACACACTTTTCTAGAGGCTCTCTCATTTATTTGATATTACAGTGCATGCAGAAGACTTATTCAAGGCATACTATACCTTTATTAATGGGTTACAACACTCTTTTTCAGGCTCTCTCACTTATTTTATATAACAGTACATGCAGAGAAATTATTCAGGGCATTCGGTGCCTTTATTATTGGGCTAC
Organism: Protopterus annectens; assembly: GCF_019279795.1. Classification (NCBI taxonomy): domain Eukaryota; kingdom Metazoa; phylum Chordata; order Ceratodontiformes; family Protopteridae; genus Protopterus; species Protopterus annectens. Next base: position 1,363,940,964 of record NC_056732.1, on the reverse strand, counting down.
AACACTTTTTTTCAGGCTCTCTCACTTATTTTATATAACAATACATGCAGAATAATTACTAACCTGCCTGGTGGCACAGCCTTAGCAGCTTATCTGCAGTGGCTTGCTGATTTGCAGCATGGACACCTGCAGCTGTAAAGTAAATGAAGGGATATTGAGACATACCTGTCCATTATTAGACTACAATAGCTATTCTTGCATACTCCATTCTATGGATACCTACTCAGTAGTGAGGCATTGTCATTTCCACGGGCCTGCTGTATCCACTGGTTCAGTTGGTCCTGCTTCCATCTCTTCAGGTCTGCATGGTGGTGTCTGACCTGCTCACCAGTCCGAGGGACGCCTGTGGCACTGGTGAGATCATGTGCTAGACAGTTCCATGCCTCCTCTTTATACTCCATGCCTTGGAACTGGCCCTGCAGGAGTCTTGCATCATGATGATGGACAAGGAGCCAAACCACCAGTTTTGACTCCTCAGTGCCCCACTGCTGCGCTTGAAAACGAGAGCCCTCTCCAGCACTGGCCATTCTGTCTGCAGATGGGTGCTACAACCAGTTATGGCAATTATTCCCACCTAAGGGGCTTAAATATGGCACATTTCCCACACTTATTTGTGATTGACCGGTTTTGAAAATTCTCAGCTGACTGCAAACCTGCTTAGCACTGAGTAAACTTTCATTAACATGTATATGTATGTTGACAGTGCATGAACAGCAAAAGCTGTCATGGCTTAGTGGTTCTGTGCTTTGATTGTGATGCACAGTATCCTGGGTTCAAAGCCTGTCATTGCTTTTTATTTTACTACTGGCCTGACCAGCTAGGAGGTGTACTTCTGTTTTGCTGACTTTGGTCTACTTTGCCCAACGTTGCTCTACGTTGCTCTATGGTGCCTGACATTGCCCAACGTTGCGCTAGTTGGTGCGGTGTGCAGCTCCCTGCAAACATGTTTTGTATGTGCTAGTTGGCATAATGCACAGCTCCGCGCAAAGCTATTGCGCTAGTTAAAGCAGTGCTTAGCTATGGGCAATTATATAGTGCTAGTTAAAGCAGTGCTTAGCTATGGGCAAATATATTGCTCTAGTTAAAGCAGTGCTTAGCTATGGGTAATTATTCTTAAATGAGCTTAATACTGGTAAATGTTGCTTAGCAGTGCTTCACATTGCTTAACATAGGTTACTTATGCATTCATTAGTATGCATGACTGTTTCACCTTCTTATATATATTTAAAATATCGTTCACTACTACATAGGCCATTTAAATGCATTTTAATAGAATTTAAAAGGTAAATGTCAGGAATTATTTTTATGCACATATTTCATAATGAAAATGGAAAGGGGAGTGGTGGGACTCGAACCTGGGATGCCTCGTCTTTGTGCGAAGGCTCTACCACTACGCTATTGCAATTCAGCTTAATTTGCATATTAGTAGTTTATTATCCTCTTTGATGTCTAAACTGCTTACTGTAGCTAAGCAATGGGCACACCCGTGCACACATGCACAAATATGGGCAGCTATTTTGGGAATAATAAAAAAAAATTGTTTTAACTTTTATTTCATTTGTACAGGGGTTTTGAATGTGGGGGAGTGTAGTGTTGGGGCTATACACATTTGGGAGCAGTCGCTCATATCTGCTGACATTTGCAGAATTAGGCACTTGCAGGGGCGTGGATATTTGGACTGCTCAGCAATCTCACATGCCCTCTGCACTCCTACATGCTCCGTGTTAGCCTGGGAGTTGAGTCAGCGCACCCTTATGCATATGCATGACGCGCTGATGTCTAACTCTTAGACAGCAGTCTCCGAGTAAGACTTCGTTCATCCTACACGGAGTATTACTGAATCCCCCCCAGTGTTAATTTTCTTAGACTTCTGTCTAGATGGCAAGCAGGAAAGTACATGAACAATTTTTACTTCGTAATTCTAGATATTGATTTTCATTTTACTAAAAATCCAAATAATCATGGCATTGAAGCAAGACTGAATTTATGACAGACTACTGATTTCTCCACCAATGAAATTAACACACTGTATGAATTTACCCATTTAGTGCATTAAAATAATATTTTAATTTTTATAGAAAAACTTTACAGACAGATGTTAGGGGTTGATGTATGCAACCCTGTAAAAAATACACAACGAAATATAATCTTCAAATCCTGGAAAAAGATCTTACTTTTAACATATTTTTTTTGTCTAGATTACTTATCATTTTACTGTCACTTAGTATATTATGTTTCCCTAATCTGGGAGAAATAATGCAAATGATTTTGTGACTATTTTAGTTATATTGCCTCTGTTACTGATACCTCAAAGTGTAAACCATGGCATGGATGCTTATATAGAAAGTAAATTAGCTACAAGAATTTGCATCCAAAATTCATTTTCAGAAATATAGCCAAATGCTTGGAACTTCAAAATGCACAAAAGAAAGTAAGATGTGAGATTACTTTCTGGAAGGTTTGCACACAGAGCTAGGGGACAGATGATATGAAGCAGAAATGCAAAATGAAACTGTAGATGCACTAAGTGGTGAAGGAGATGTGAGACCAAACCTAGTTTTTGGTGTAGTGTGCAGGGCTACATACACAGGGAAGCCAGTTTTAATGTCATCTCTGTTGTCGCAGGATAATTTTAGAGCTTGATCTCGGGATTCCACCCATGTGTTGAAGTTTAAAGAGAATGGCCCTTGTGTAATATAGGGATTATTTATTTATTTTTAGTTATGTTTAGCTAAATACTTAATTTTAATCAAGAGAAAACATCTGTGTATGGGGACAACATATTCCAGTGACACTCATTATGACAGTGGAAAATGGAGATTCTCAGAATCATGGTATGGTAGATGATATAAGAACCAATAGAACAAACCAAGAAGACAAGAACAAGCAACATTCAGAGAGTCAGTGTCATGGCTTGGTACCAGCTCAAATCCAAAGTGAAACCATGAACAGCAGTCAAGCATTCACCTCCATGGCTCAGTAGCAAATCAAAACCACAATAGAAACATGAATAGTGAACCATATTATCACGCAAATCCTTTATTAAATAAAAAAACACTTATTTATCTAATAAAGGATTTGTGTGATAGTATTGTTCTCACAATATTCAACTGTTGCTCGTTCTTGTCTTCATGGTAGATGATATCTCAACTATGTGGTCACTGCTGACAGGACTGGTAAGATTGATGAAGTCTACTGTCCTGGATATTCAACATATTAAACGTATTACTGCTAATCATAAAGACCAGCTGTCCAATATTCAACAAGCCCTTGCACACCAGCACAATGATATAATTTAACAAAGTCCCATTGTAGCAAACCACTCTCAAGCTATTCAAGAGCAGCAGGTGGCCTGAGCATTAGAGAACAAAGTTGTGAACTTAGAGAACTGGGTTAGATGCCATGACATAATAATTATTCGAGTACTGGAATTTTTCAAAGGAAATGAACTTGTAAAGTTTCCCAAGCAAGAGATAAAAAAGCTTTTGGCTGTGAATCCTGTTCCTATCATACTAAGGGCTCATAGAATTAACAATAAAAAGTAAACAGGTAATATGCCTTGACCTTTTGTTGTTAAATATTTGGATTACAATAACAAGGAAAATATATTAAGAACGGTTAGAGAGCTGGGGCAGAATATCTCCTTGGTAGGAAACAAAGTCATGACTGTAATATGCTGCTAACAGGAAAACTAATGTTTCCTTCTTAAATCCGTGCATTTAATTAGTTTTTAACATTCAGGTCCATTTCCCCATATTCTTGGTCAATAATAAGAGCTCTGTGTTCTTCACATTCATTTCCCTGGATGAGGCATATACATTTGTCTGAAACAGGGGTTTGGTGCTAGACCAAACAATAGATATGATTCACTTTCAGAAGATGATCAGCCTCAAGAAATGAAGGTTGACTTTGGTCCCAGTATTGAAACTGCATTAGAAATAAGCTGGGCAGACTCTGTAGAATGAGCGCACCAAGCATGACATTGTTCGTAGCACACTTTCTTCTCTATTTGACATACTTGATTTCATTTTTTTTTCATTTGCATGTCTACTTGCTGTAGTCTAAATACTCATCAGAAGGCTGATGATGCCTTCCTAAGACAGACTTTGGGGTCTGGCAACAGATATCCATGTGAATGTGATTTATAGATAGGTTCTTAAAAGGTTACTAGGCTATCGGCCTATAGCTGTTACAAAGGTTGCCATATTTATCCCAAATTGCACCAACATTTAGTGGTTAAGGGTCTATGGAAGTTAATACTGAATTCATCTGTCCAGGAGGGACACAGGCACCACCCCAGGAGTGAATTTGCAGTCACCCATCCATTGATCTAGGTTGCATTTGAAGAGGATTGGGGAGGAGCTCTGTTTCACGTGAATTGGAAGCTTGTTCCAGAGAAGTGGCAGCCTTTGAGAGATGTATCTATCTCTCCAGCGTAACCTGTTCATGTCAGAGGCTAAGTTAAAATCCCTGGAGTGAGTGATCCTCATGCAGCTTGATTTACAAATGTGAAGCATTTCCATCAGGGCCTGGTCAGAGACTGTCCTATAATCCAGGCATAGGTCATCACTTAGCAACCTGTAAGAGACAGAATACAATGACAATGCTTTCAGTCTTTTCACATAATACTTATTTAGTGTACCCTTTAATTTCTTGGTGAGAAACCTCTATGGTCTGTTCAACTGCTGCAGATGTCTGGTGAGATACATGCAAAAGGGGGCATTGTGATCAGTTATTGGTCTGATGAGGGCCGAGTATAATGGAATTATAACATCCTTGGATCTAGATGTGATGCCTTTGCTTATAAGATGTGCCACTTGCAAGGATTTCCTGGGTCTATATCACTTCCACTAAAACAAAAGTACTTGAACACCTAACCACCACAATATACCTATACATCACTGAAACTTTTCCCAGGACAAAGAGTTAGCTGTCCAACATGCTGAGCAATACACTCACTGCAATATATTGACCCACCAAAGTGGAGGGCTATGCCCCCTGCACCCACCTTACTGAAATATACCAACTCAGAGATTTAACTACACTAGGGAGAATAGCAATTTCTGGATGTTGAACAGATAACTCTTTGCCCTGGGAAAAATGTTTGCTGATATGAATGTTTGATAAACAGCTGTTCACTGCATTGGGTTGATGGATAGGTATTCGAGTACTTGTGTTTTCATGGAAGTGATATAGTCCTGCATTTCCTTACTACTGTGGATATGTGCTGGTCAAAGTTCAGATTGCTATCACACCCAGATCATGTACTACTGAGTCTACATTTAAGGGAGTGCTGTCTGTAATGTAATTAGCAGGGATATCAGCTTTCCCAAAGGGAATAATAATGCATTTTTTTACATTTAGCTTTAATCTGTGGCTTTGGCATAAATCATTTGGCTGCATTAACCCCGTCTGCTGTATACTAACATCAGTGGGGAACTCAATGATTGCCCCAGTTTGCAATTGTCAGTGAACTTGGTCGGCCACAGGCTGTCCAGTTTTGCTTGGACTTCTGGGAAATAAATTCCGAACAGTAAGAGGCCCAGCACAGAACTCTGTGGTATGCCAATGGTGACTGATCATTTGCTATTGGTGAAGTCACCCAGTTTGACAGTATGTGTCCTGTTGGTGAACCAGTTCACTATCCATCTGGTAATGTACGGGCTAATTCCTGGGTGAGTTTCTCTATAATACCTGAGTGGAGGATTGTGTCATATGCCTTAGCTAGATCAAGAGAGGTGGTAAGTAAGGGCAGAGCCAAGATGGCCAACTGAATGCAGCAAACATTTAGAGCTCTACAGTACTACTTTCAGAAAACAGGGAAATAATTTTTTTTGTAACAAATTTGTTAGAATTTATTAATAATAACCTATTTTTCAACTTTTCCATTTTAGTGGATCTACGCAAAAAATTTTCTGTCAAATTCAACTGGAAACTACTTCATCAAATGAAAATAAACAGCTATATGCAATTCCACACTGACACGTCCTTGAGGAAAGATTTACACTTGGTGACTTCTATGCTTCAGGAATTGTCTTGAAAGATGGATGGATTTCAAGAAAACCTGTTAAACCTCAAGGAAAATTGCCTTAAACAAACTCATGTCTTTAAAGAACTACTCCAGCAACACCAAGCTAAAATAACTGACATTGAAACCTCTTTGAATGATGTAAGACTTAAAGACAAGGAATATCAAACTTACTTTCTCCTCAAACAGAACACATGGCTCCTAATAAAATAGATGACCATGAAAACAAAGAAAGAAAGAGGGAAGATGCAATATTAGAATATTTGGCCTTCATGAAAATTCTGAAAGTGAAGGCATTATTTCTTTCTTAAATTCTGGGATACCTGAAATATTGCACTTACAAGAGGGCTTTTCCTATGGTATAGAAAGCACTCATAGAGCTATAGAGAAACCAACACCAGTATTATTCTCATCTCCACCAAAGTCTATAATAGTAAAATTTTTATCTTACACTGACAAAGAACTAGTATTTAAAACAGCATGGAGGAAAGCCCCTGTGAAGTTTAAACAAAGCTTAATTAGGTTTGATAATGATTATAACACCAAAGTTATGGATATGAGAGGGATATACTGGCAATTTGTCAAGTTCCATAAACAAAATAACATCAAAACTCAAATCATTCACCCAGCGAGAATCGAAATGTAACTGTCGAATTAAATAAGAACTTTTACCAATCTAGAGGAAGCATCCTCCTTCATTAAATCAATAATATAATAACCATCCCAGAAGACATGGACTGGTCATCTTCTTCCCTGAAAATATCTTCAGAAAAGAATTCTTGGACTGACTTAAAAAGAAGCAAAACACAGAATCTACTACTGGGAATAATTTTAAATCTCTCAAAGCATCAAGTTCCAAATTAATTCTGCTTACCTTATTTATTTATTAAACTTGTAATTTCTTCTGATTTTCTATATATAATGCCAGTTTTATTAGGATTCAACCAAACACAAATATATTTAAGTTGTTTTACATCTTATGTGAATAATTTGGAAGTTACTCAGAGCATTAACACAGCAGCATTTCTAACAGGTAATCTCTTTATTTTCTTGCCACATCCTGTAATGAATAACATGACTCACTTAATATAAATTGCAATTGTTACAAATAACAATAACATGCTTAACATAGCATAGCTTAACATAGCAGTATTTTGCACTGGCAATCTCTTTATTTCCTTGCCACTTCCTATAAGGAGTAACATAGTTCATTTTGTTCCAATTAGTGATAATAGATTGATTGTATTGTCATTCATAGATACTCTGTTCCCCATGTTGTGAGCTTTTTTCCCATCAAAAATAGTTGTCAGACATTTATTGCTTTATTTTATTTAACAGTAATTTTATATTAAGTTGTACGTCTGGTGTGTTGGTTTGTTTTAGGGCTTTGTGTGGCTGCATAATGTGATATTCTGTTGTCCAGCAGGGAAATTCTAGTTATATTTGTTTACAATGTTTATTATTCACTTTAAAGTACGGGTTGGAGACAGTGGCACTGACAAAAAGGCAGGAGTCAGAGCTTGACGTGGCAGAGTTGAAGATAGTAAGATTTGCACTGGGTGTGACGAGGATGGACAGGATTAAGAATAAGTATATTAGAGGGTCAGCCCAGGTTGGAAGGTTTGGAGACAAAGCCAGAGAGGCAAGATTACATTGGTTTGGACATGTGCTGAGGAGGGATGCAGAGTATATTGGGAAAAAGATGCTAAGGATGAAGCTGCCAGGTAACAGGAAAAGAGGAAGGCCTAAGATAAGGTTCATGGATGTGGTGAGAGAGGACATGCAGGTGGTTGGTGTGACAGAGCAAGATGCAGAGGACAGGGAGAAATGGAAACAGTTGATCTGCTGAGGCGACCCCTAACGGGAGCAGCCGAAAGAAAAAGAAGAGGAAGATTATTCACTTTAAAGTATTAGTTCCTTTCCATTGCTTAGTTGGCTGGTTTTCTTGTAGGGGAGAAAAATATCTGTTTTGCTTCTCATCAACTAGTCAAGTAGAATGTTTGAAATTAAGCTTTTACAATTATCTTGTGAAGCTTCACAGGAGGTTACAGTAGTTAGCTTCCTCTACTCGTAACTGTGAGCCATGTTTTCTTTCTTTATCCTGTGATACCATAAGGGAAATGGTGGGGTTTTCTGCATTCCTGCTCTTCCTGTACTGTGCAGTCAATGGTGACTTTCTTTCCCCCTATACAGTAATGCAAAATTAATGGAAGGTTGCAAAATTTAATATGATTGTATTGTGGCAAGAATATATGTTTACTTGTAAATGTCTAGAATACAAAAGGAGCAGGATTTGTATCATAGGGAATTCTGATACTTAGTCTTTAAATCCACATATGTATTCTAGGTTAAACTTACTTAAACGTGTAAATTGATAAGTGGTCTATTTATAATGCTTGCTGCATTGATGCAAAACAATGTGGAACTCGTGATTAATTTACATTTATATTCATTCTCTAAGGTTTTGAATAGCAGAACTTTTGCATGTTATAAGGTCTCTTTAACTGAATTCTCGGATACAATGTTATGAACTTTCATTGAGTCTCCTTTTTCACATTTAATCTTTTAGGCAGTGATTTAAAAATTTGATGCTAGTCTTGTTATAAAGTAATTGGAAGCATCCTGCTACAAGGCAAGCTTGGGAATAATCTTTGTTTGTATAAGTGAGTCGTAAAGCTGGGACACTAACCAGTGTATTTACATAGTTATGTATTATAGATTATGTGTCCTATTTGATATTACATAAATATTAGCTGTATTTCTATAAGTATAAAGAAGGATTTAATTGCTTTATCACTTCATCTTTATGGATGGAAGTAATAGCACCCTCTATAGCTGTCAAGATTCTCAGGGGCTTCTTGACATTTGTGTTGTTGTGAATAAAAGTCTTATTTACCATGTCATCAGCCTTACTTGCAATGTCTGAGCTGTCACAAAACAGAAGAAGTGAAGAGAGGGAGAAGGGGAAAATAAATAAAATAACATTGTATGAGTTATGGAATGCTGTTCTTGCTTACAATAATAATCGAGTTTGAATTTTTCCCTTTACTGTAAGCATAATTGGTTCATAATAGTATGTTTATGACACTTTGAAATAATTTACTTATTCAAAAACATTTTAGAGTGTTTTAAACTCTAAACACTGAATTTAATATTTAACTATTAAATTTTATGATCCAACGAATCATTATATTTCTGTGACAGTTCAGGGTGTAAGGGCAAACTTGTACTGCTTCCTTATTTTATGGGTTACAGGTATAATTAATATTTCATGAATATAATAAGATGTCATAGCGGTGACCTTAGTAACTCAATTCTGCTGTCTCAAAATGGGATTGTTAGTGGTTTTATATAATTTAGGCATACTTCTTGATTTTATTAATATACAATGTAATTAAGCTAGTTATTTTTTCTGGTACCTGGAGTTATATAAAGTTGAAATGTTATAACTGTGTGAAGTCAATATAGTTTTCTACTCTTTTACATGTTAAGATTTTTCAGGTATACTAATTATATCTTACAACTGTATCTGTCACTACAAACAGTAACTAAAAACATATAATTACTAGCTTTAGTTATCGACTACTAAGTAACATTTCAGTGGATGCTTTTAAGTTTTATCTTTATTACTAAAGTGGATAGGGATTCATACATTAACATGATTATAACAGTCTAAATATTGTGTCAGTATCTTTCTTGGTTTGATAGAGCAGTATCATTTAATAATTACCTTATTTATGTAATATAGTCTTCTTTACTTATGCAATATCCTGTATAACTCACTTCAGCATAGCTTTTTTAGTAATAGAAGGTAATATGATAGATTTTTGTTTATCTATTAGACTAGGAATTTGTTAATGCCATCTAAGTTGTTAAGACTTTATGTTTACATTATTAAAATGTTTCATGCATCATTTTTTTATCAGACCTGCATTAGCATTTTTTTTTTATTCTTAATTCTAAATAGTTTCATCATATTAACTAATTCTTTAAATATCTACACATTATTATATGGGAAGAAGTTTTACTGAGATCCATTAACAATTATTATTATCAAGCTTAATTCTTTATACATACATACATGGATCTGACTTTATCATCTTTAAACATTAATGGGTGAAATAATCCAAGAAAAAGGTCTAACTGGATAAGATACTTGAACAACCATAAAGCACATGTGGTTTTCCTTCAAGAAACAAACTTTAAAACTGCTGAAAAAGATTGTTGGAATTCTGGCAATTTCTTTACTCTTGCTCATTCCTCTTATAAAACAAAAGTCAGGGGGTTATGATACTGTATAAGAAAATATTATTAATCATAAAATAATTTATAAACATAAAGACCGAAATGGTCTTCTTACTGTTGCCATCTTAAAATTCAATAATAGAAGTTGGACATTGGTTAATGTTCACTTGTTTTTTGGTATGAGGCTAAATATTGCCAAGAAATACTTAGATGTTATCTTAAAACACCTATGAAGGTAACTGAATACTAGGAGGAGACTTTAATTGTATTCTGGATAACTTTGACTCTACTAATAACAACTAGATTACAATACTCACGAATTCCAAGATGTAGAACTAATCCTTGCCAAATTAAAAATAACTTCCAACAAACATATAATTATTGCAGGTGGCTATATACCACCAGGCAATAACATCACTGTAATGGAAAGCCTGCTTAATTGGACCGCCAACTCCCTTCCACATGAAACCATACTATTAGGAGACTTCATTATTGACTGGCTTCACTACTCCAGCCATAATCCCTCTGCCTTCATAAACCTCCACAGGTTTACCCAAACTATAACCACCCCCACTCGAATTGACAAATCTTCCAAATGCCAGTCCATCTTAGACTGGATCATGGTATCTGATCCCACTCTTGCACAGCAATCTGGTTGTCCTCCAGATACCCTAAGTGACCATCATTCAACCTACCTAATTAGGAACAGATCCCAAACTATCAACCAACCTATCCTAAGAGTAGTTAGAAAAAAAACTCTTTATAGCTACTGATCTCATCAATACTCTAAAAAGCTGTAACTGGACCCCCCCCCCCAAAAAAAAAAAAACATCTACCTCTAGACTATGCCATTGAGTACTTTAACACAACCTTCATAAAAATCTTAAACCATCATGCATCCCCTAGAACCATTAGAATAAAAACTAACTGTGCCCCATGGCCATGAAAAGATACTAAACTATAATGAAAGAAACGGACAAGGCCTGGATTCAATATCAGAAAAACAAAACCACTACTTTGATACAAAACTATGTAGAGTTCCGTAACAAAGCCAAAAAAAAAAATCAAACTAGACAAATTTAGCTACTATACAAGCATGCAAGAAAAATGTGCTCACAACCCACAAAAATTCTGGGCCACAATAAATGGTATACTACATCCAGGAAAGTCCATGATTCCAACCCCTGTGCTTCCAAATAACCATGAAAACATTCCTACTCAGTTTAACAAATTATTTACCGAAACAGTCCAGACCTTTGCCAATGCCCAAAATAGTCCTAGCAGCCCCACACCAATAATTATTCCAACCCACCCCAATATACAAAACAATAGCCCCAGTTTTCACTTCCACTCTGTATCAACCAAATCAATATCTAAACTCCTTGGTAAACTTAAACCAACCACTATAGCAGCTGATAAGCTGCCAGCAGACTTCCTTCGGATCTCAGCTGAAGCTATAGCCTATCCTATCTCTATTCTCATAAACAGATCTCTCTCAGAATGCAAAGTCCCCACCTCATGGAAAACATCATATATAATTCCACTGCACAAAGGAGGCAACTCCTTAGAGCTCACCAACTATCACCCAATAGCAATCCTATCACCTTTATTCAAAATATTAGAAAGAGTTGTTCATACTCAACTAATACAGCACCTCCAGAATAACAACTTACTCTCCATATCCTAGCATGGCTTTAGACCTTCCCATAGCACCACAGCAGTACTACTATCATTCACCAACATAGTTAACCACCACAGAAACAAGGGTCTATTTGTTTCTTCCATATTCTTAGACCTAGCAAAAACCTTTGACATGGTAAACCACAGTCTGCTTCTTGATACCCTATCCATCCTAAATATAAGTCCCTCGTCTATATCATAGTTCAACAGCTACTTATCTGGCAGTCAGCAAGCAGTCCTATGGTAGGACCAATTGTCCCCCCTGATACCAGTAACCATAGGCGTCCCTCAAGCATCCATCCTTGGCCCATTGCTGTTCTCTATATTTACTAATCAGATCTCTTCATCCTCTCCTACTGCCTCAATAGTACAATATGCAGATGACACCACCATCATATGTGCTGCCCCTACCCTTAGTGAACTGCAAACTCTTACCCAAAATAACTTCACCCTAGCCGAAACTTTGTTCACTAACATCAAACTTCATCTTAGTCCCCAAAAAAAAAATGAATTCTTTTCAGCCCTGGCAGAGCTTCTCCCCTAAATAATAATGTCACCATTAACTCCAAAAAAAAAAAAACATTCAAATCAGTCCAACGCACACACTAAACTGCTAGGCGTAGAAATAGACAATGACCTGAGGTTCGACATCCACATAGCACAAACCATTAAGAAAGTTAATAAAAAAATTGGTCACCTCTATGGGAACAAACAGTTTATGACAAAACGCACCAAAGTAACCATCACAAGGACTCATCTTCTATCCACCCTTCTCTATGCCTCTCCCATCTTGACCAGTGTCTGCCAAACTGATCTAAATAAAATGGAATCTTACTACAACAAGATTGCCAAGTTTTCTACTGAAGCCTTACATAGGTTCCACCACTGACTATCCCTTAAGCAACTCAACTGGCTTGAGTTGCCTCATATACTTCTACTCAATCAACTCTGTATAACACAGAAACTCTACTACCTACCTGAGATAACCCCAGTGCTTCAGCACCTAATTCAGCCCTACATTCCCTTCAGAGCCTTAAGATCTAGTAACCAGAACCTCATAACTGTCATCAAACATAAAAATGAAGCAGGTAAGTCCCTCTTTGCCAACACCATTGCCAAAACCTGGAACACACTGCCAAGCCAAATAACTTCTACCACCTCCTTTAGTCAATTCAAAAAACTTCTGAAAACCCACTATCTAAGTAACTGGCTATGCTCATGCCACTCACCAGGCTAATCCATACCAAGAGAATTTGTCAGGGTACAGCTATGTATAAACAGTTTCTCCTCTGAAAGCTTCCAAATCCATGTACATTTACCTTACAAAACTTATAACTGTAAAAGAAAAAAAATGTACCTCTGATTGTCTACTGTAAGAAATGTTAATCACTAACATGATGTCCTGTTGTGTGTACATATGCTATATGCATGTTTGTTAATCATTAGCATGTTGACCTGATGTGTATATATGCCATATGTATGTATGTTCTACTTTTTACTGTCATGTAATGTATTGTAATGTGTAGCTTTTCTCCCCGGGCCTCAGCTGAAAATGGACCTGTGTCCAGTCGGACTTTCCTGGTAAACAAATGTAAAATAAAATAAAAAAATAAAAAATAAATAAAATAAGAGAATACTAAGGTTTACTTCCATAACAAAAACTCTTAAAAAGTGGATTGAGTCTCTTAACTTACTTGACACATTTACCGTGAAGGATATGAAATTTTCATTTTTTTTTTCATCAGTATAATAGATTTAATACTCAACCAAGAATAAACAGAATTTTAGTTTCCCATGATTTATACTCCAGAATTTCATTTTTTATCGTAACATATTTTCCTTTGTCTGAGCATGGTGCTCTTCTCTTCAGTGGCAACTGGTGACTTCAAATCAATGGGGGGGGGCTGCAGGAGACAGCTGAATGGGGTGGGCCAATGAGAAGGGGTGTAACCAACTACAAAGGGGTGGGGCTATGCTAAAAAATGCAAAAACTGGGACTTTAATTAAATACACTGCCTTGGGTGCCACTGCCAAGCCATCATTGTGAGAGTCCAATCAAGACAAAATGAATTGTAGAAGAAAAAAATATTTCATGCATTGTTTGCATGACAGCTTACTTAATATCTAGACGGAAACAAAAAGGTTGCAAGGCATGAAAAAAATAAATTACTTTTTAAATACATTACTGGAATGCCAGTCAAAATCAAGTATAAAAAAACAAGCAGCACTCAACTCAAGCCACTTCTTCTTGCACTGAAGTTCTAATTATAATTTATATACAGCTTTATAAAAGTACCAAATAACATGCTGAAAGTAGAAATACCCCACTTGTAAAAATGTTTCTTATCCGAAAAAGACCTGCTGCTTGACAACAACTCTCTACTTGTTTCATGGGGAAAACATGATCAAAGTAAAAAATGAACAGCAAACAAGAAACAAGCTCAAGATAAATTCCTTAAAGGATTACTGCACAGGTTATGGACTACACATGATAGATTGGCATTCTGTTTAGTTTACGGTTAAAGCCTGCAAAGATGACTGCAAGTCTCCAACAAATGTAATGAGCTTATGAAAATACTGCAATCCTGTCCTTTATTACAAATACTCTGACATGCATTTCAATATCTAAGGCTTATATGCTGTCTAGTTATGTAAATATTCTCTGCATGACAACAAAATGCTTTCAATGTTTGTAATTCTTTAACAGCATGCTTATTAAAGCTTAATTGCATTTAACAGTCTCAGACTAGCTTACCTGATGGTCATTAAAGCATTGCCACTTAAACACAGAGCAACAGGTACTGCAACAACATTCATTTTCTGAATAAGAAGAAACATAAGTCAACAGTATAAAAATATGATAAAAAACAGAACATTCTGCAAAATCAAGGACAGATGAAAAGCCACTGTAGTACTTGTGTCTACCTTAGATAGGGGGATACTCTCCACACTTACACTGCATAACTGCTCCTTGCCTTGCTTGGACACATCCAGAGTCACTATGTGGGGGAGTGGGGTGAAACAAGTATCTCACAATTTGAAATGTCTCTGGCTGATGGTGATGGCCCTGACAGATTTGTCATACCTCACAGCCTCAGAGCAAGAAATATGGATAAAGCCATAAACAGAAGTGGGACAAAGGCCCAAAAATAAGGACAATTTTAAGTATTGCTCTTATAATCATAGACAGATAATAGAATAGTAGGTCTTGCATTATTATGAATTTTCTGAAGTGTATGAAATCTGAAACTCAAATGCCTGTAATTATTTCCTAAGTTCAGTCTTTAATGATTTGCCACTAATTTGCCAGAAAAAACTCAATTTTATGAAAAATGGACAAAAATGTGATGCAAAAATATAAAACAGCCACAAAATACATCTGGGAATCTTTCAAAGAAGGGACACTTTTTTTAATATTAGTAATGTTAACTTGAGCAGCTGACAAAATAAGAGAATCTACATGCAGTTCTGAAATTAAAAGTAATCTATAACTCTGATCATTACAATTATTTATGAATTGTAAACCCTCCACACTTTCTTCCAAATTTGCCATTTTGCGAAGGGATTATTAGGGGTAGAGGAACACTTTGAGTCCAAATCAGAAACAGTTGAGAGGTTTGGACATACCTAATTCTATTAAAGTGGTTTATTTGTGCATACCTCTCATCCTCTTAATGTAGAAAATCTGGACAAGGCCAAATATATTGGGGGAACATATAAACAGTACTGAAAAATTGATCTTGTATGAACTTAGTCAGTTGACAGAACAACAGGTCTTGCTTTAGTATGCATTTTTCTGAAGAGTATGAAGTCTGAAACTGAATTTCTGTCATTATTTAGTGACTTCATTCTTAAATGATTTGCCAGAAAACCACAATTTTTATGAGGAACAAACAAAAAATAAGAAGCAAAAATAGATTCATTCTACAAAAATCTAGACAGTTAAGAGGTATAGTTCAGCCAAGGCTGTCTGTGTTTGGGCATTCCCCCTCACAAAATCATGGTTGAATGGGGCCTCCCCCCTGCAGCTATTTCAATGTCCCATTACTTGGCTATTTTGCCTCATTTACCATAAACATTTTAATGTGCATAGTGCTTTACTTCTACGATGATTTGAATTTCATTTAAAAGTTCTATTTTACATTTTACAGCACAAACACTAATTGACATCTGCAAAACAAAGCAATGCAGTCTCACAATGAAAATAGACTTAGCATTAAAACATCTCTGCCTTTGGAACTCACATTCATTGAAACAGCATTGAAACCCACATTCAAAGAAAATACATCTGGCTAGTGGCAGATAAAGATTAACTTTCAGCTGTTTTCAAATCATAGGTCCCTTGCACAGGAAACATACATGTTCTTTGATACACCTTCCTGATTGTATTATATTATATTCCTTGCATAATACAGTACAGCTATTAGAAGGCATTTAAATGTATTGTTTTGAACATTTTTCCAGTAAACAATGCAATAAAATGCATGCACCAATAATGACAAAACTGCCCAGTTCAGGACATTTCCATCAGAATAGTCTACTCAAACTTTTACAATCCATCATTATCAGTAAATATGCACAATCTCTGCATAAGTAAATGTCATCTAAATAATTCCACATTAAAGAGATCTGTAACTAATGAAGAGGTTGCTGCTAGCAAACAACTTTATATTTCACTGTTTCATCTACAAATAAAGTGCCTGCTGCTGTTGAGGAATATATTGCCCATGTTACATTTAAAAAATTATAAGCTTGTAATATTGCAATAGAGAATAGATGGCAAACTGATAACAGGTTCATTGTTACTAGGTATCTCTGCAAAGAGGACACTCTCAGGACTGCAGCATCCACCCCCTTTAAAAGTACAGCACAGTACAGTATCAGCAATGCATTTATATACTGTGGGAGTAGAACCCTCAGCTTTCTGCATCAAAAAGCAAGTACACTACCTGTTGTGCTATCAACAGTACAATTAGATTAAGCATAAACAGCATTAAACTTCTCTTCAAGCTCTCAGCTCCTTGTAAAATCCACTCGATACTCAACTGTATATCTCAACTTTGAAGCACAAGAAATCTGGAAAAAGCCAAAGTTTAGTGGGGGGGGGTAAAAACTAGGGACACATTTTAAACATTGCTTGTATAATCTGGAAAGTTCTAGAATAAAATGGTGTGTTACCACCATGCATTTCACTGCCAAGTCTTGAAGCCTGGACCCTGTGCACTAGAGTCAGAGCAACACACCACTATGCCAAATCAGCTGTTTCTTGAATGACAGGTAAACTGAAACTTAAATGGCTATTATTTAGTGTATTCAGTTCTCACCATAGCTCTCAACCTCTTAGCACAAAACACCTAGACAAAGCCAACAATGGAGGAATACAGCTCCCAAACATATTCAGTGAATTCAGTTCTCACCATAGCTCTCAACCTCTTAGCACAAAAAACCTGGACAAAGCCAATAATGGGGAATACAGCCCCAAAAATAGGGACAGATTTCAAATATTGATCTATAAACAGAAAATTGCTAGAACAAAAGGTTTTGTGTTGCCATATACTTTCTGAAGCATATGAAGTCTGAAATTCAAATGCCTGTCATTATTTAGTGAATTCAAAATCCAGAAAACCACAAATTTCACAAGAACAAAAATATGAAGCAAAATTTTCACAAGTGGTGGTGGGTAGGGAATTCAAGCTTTTGCTACTTGCTCCCAAGGTACAGAGTTTGAGTCTAGCCACCAGGTATATTTCATGACACACACACACACACACACACACACACACACACACACACACACACTTTACCAGAGCCCATTCCTGCAGTAAAACCCAAAACCTGCAAGAACAAGCAGTTACCCAACCTGCAAACATTGCAGTAACTAGTCTGGAATCGGTTTTCTTTCTTTTTTTACTTTAAATTTTCATTTTTACTTTTAATTTATTTTTCTGCTTTACAACTGGGGGGCTGCAATCCTGCAGCCCAATACCATGAGCCACCCCTACTTGTCTTTAAGTTTGAAGCTGACTTCAAAGAACTTTTTCATCTAGAACATCAACCTACATAACTATAATTAAAGATTTCAAACCATGGCTAATCTCAAAAATACAGTTTTGTTTTTCAAAACAAACCTCATATCATATGTTAATGTTTTTATGATTTGGGATGCATTAAAAGCTTACATATGTGGTCAAGTTTTAACTTGGTTTGAAAGTAATCTTAAAGAATGGGATTCATAATTACAAAACATTCAATTTCAACTTTTATTAGCTAAATCCAGCCTTTCCCAAAATTAAATTGATAATAAAAAAAGAATTGAAGAATTAAATAAGAAATACCTTGATATCTTATCACATATGTCAAATATGTTAATGGAAATGTTAAAACTGAATTCCTATTCTTTATCCCCTAAGCACATGCACAACTTGTCTAGGAGAGTTAAAATACATTCTAAGTTTAACGATATTTAAAGTACTACATGAAGCTATTAAAAATGGTATCAGACATTTGAGACATTCTTGATAATTTTCAATATCATTATACAGACCATAATAATTTTATTAGCGTTGAGCCAGTCTCTCAAATTCAAACTTAGTTTCTAGTAATATTAGAAAAATATCAGAGGAATTAAAATCAAATCTTCAATTGCAAACATTTTGTAAAGAAGTTACTGACAACATTTTTAAAAAGTAAGCCTAATAAGGCACCAGGATTGGATGGTATAATTATAGTAATATGCAAACATTTTCCTCCAACAATTATATCATTCTTTTATAAAATGCTAAAATGCAAGATTTCTCCATCTTGGAGATATTTGTTAATTACCCCATTCTAAAAGAAAATAAAGGTCTTCAAATTTGTAGCTTTTATAGACCAATTTCTCTCCTAAATATCGATTACGAAATTTCCATATCTATCTTCACAGACAGATTAAAAAAAAAAGTATCTTCTATTATCGATGATGGCCAAATGGTTTTACACAAAACAGACATGCCCATGATAACATTAGAAGAATATTAACCTTTAGAGAGGAAATGAAAATGCCTTGATAATTGGTCTTGATATTGAAAAAGCTTTTGACTCTTTAAATTGGGATTATTTATTTAAAGTTTTAAATAAGTTTGATTGATTTACCTTTAAAACTGCGAATCACAGTGGTTTGAGTGCTCATATGAGCGACTCGAAACCACAAAACTGTAAATGTCGACAGTCTTTAATGTTTGAAAAACAGCAAATCAAAAAAAAAGATTCACTGTTTTTCGAAAATTAATGTCAAAGAAAAAAAAACAAAGTGTAAAGCAGGGGGAAAGCCCCCCTGCACCACCCATGTGGGGGCCTGCACCCCCCACACCACCCCTACTTTATTATTCTAACTCTGAGATTGCACTACAGTGAGGAAAGGAACCATTTCCTGATCTCCGCTATAGTGCAATCCACCCCAGAATGTCAAATGTGCAATGAGCGAATCTTATTTTGCATTCGCTCATTGCACATTCGAACCTTTTTCCGTTCAGCATTTGCAAACTTTGCAGACTGCCTCTCAGAAATGTTCTGTTTGCCCTTTTGCTATATGTGGTTTTAAAGGTAAACCGTTTGATTTTTCCCTCTTCTTTTACTTCTCTTTAAAAACATGCATAATAATAATAACCTAATTTATGTTAAACTAGGCCTTTTTACTTTGGATTCTATTAATTTATCAAAGGACACCAAACAAGGCTGCCCTTTAT
This sequence comes from Protopterus annectens, assembly GCF_019279795.1. NCBI lineage: Eukaryota > Metazoa > Chordata > Ceratodontiformes > Protopteridae > Protopterus > Protopterus annectens. The sequence continues at coordinate 1,363,921,287 of NC_056732.1, read as the reverse complement.
CTTTTATCTTGTTTGCACATGCCATTGAGATTTTTGCTATTCTAATTAGAGATAATGCAAAGATTAATGGTACTAATGTATATATATATATATATATATATATATATATATATATATATATATATAAATATAGGTTCATGTCATTTGATCGACAGTTCATTTCATCGACAGTTCATTTGGTCGACAATTCATTTGATCGACAAGCATTTGCCCCCTTCCCCAATGTTGTGCGACCCTGGAGTTGATATACATAGTTAGGGGGTGTGGGGGGGGCACAGCCCCCCACATTGTGGGGTGTGGGGGGCGAAGCCCCCCACCTAAAATGCTTGTCAATCAAATGAACTGTCGATCAAATGAACTGTCGATCAAATGACATGAACCCATATATATACATAATCAATACTGTTCCAATATTAAGTTATTTGTGGATGATATTTATTTATTTATTTATTTATTTATTTATTTTATTTATTTTACATTTGGTAACGGGAAAGTCCAAACAGATAAACATTTAAAATGCAGTATGCAGTAATATTTAGCAATTTAACAAAAATCAAAAGAAAAATACAAATAGGTTACATATTTAAGAGAATGTTCTAAGTAAGGTAATATTTACAGTGATATTAAGCAACTTAACAAAAATCAAAAGACAACTACAAATAGGTTCCATAATGAAGAGAGATTCAAAGAAAGATTTTATTTAGGTAAGAGAAAGTCAACAACAAAGTGGGAGATGGAAGGGAACCATAAAGGGAGAAAAAATAAAACATATAAGAGAAATGAGGGCATAGGAAGAGGAGACAGGAAAAAGAAGATCATTTATAAAGAAAGAGAAGAAGAATGATATAAGAGAAGGGTAGGTAGGGTAGAAGGCAGCAGAGGCTGAGAAAGGAGGTTGCAGTTCAGTTAATGGAAGCTAGGGATAATATAAAGGAGGTAGAGGAAATTAATTGAAGGAGGGTAAGGAGAGGAAAAGGGAAAATATCTTAGATAGCTAAGATGGATTAATGGATTATATAAGTAACATTGGGTTTGACTGGGCCTAGTTAAGACTGAGACAAGCTTTGGTTGAAACTCAAGTCAGTGTAGTAACTCAGACTGAGTAATTTGAGTTTTAGTCAGGGTTTAGACAAGGACATAGCCAGTTATTGTACATGTGTGTCTTTAGTGATATTTTGAAGTGAGGCAAGGAGCAATCGGTGGTTAGTTCAACAGGAAGGGAGTTTCATATTTTACCAGCAGTGTTAGAGAATAAGGAATTTCCGGCTGAGTTGTTGGCTTTGGTGGGTTGTACTAGCATTCTGCTGGAAGAGTGAAGGGATGCTAGGTTGCAGTATGGGGTAATGATATTAGCTAGACTGGGGGTGTAGGAAGGTTGGTGGAGGATTTTATGAGTTACTATGAGTTGGTTGTAATAGATCTGGTTGGGTAGCTCTAGCCAACCTAATTTTTGAAGATTATGGCCGTGGTGAGTTCTGTATTCTGAGCCTGTGGCAAATCTTGCTATATTGTTGTAACATTTTGTGATTTTGTTGAGATTTGATTTGGATAAGTTAGTGAGGATGGGTGAGGCATAGAGAAGGGATGACAGAAGATGTGCATGCTATGGCTGTTCTGGCAGTTGGGGTTAGAAATTTCTTAATCCTATACATGGAGCCTATTTTTTTTACTGTTTTTATATATACATATATAAAATATAGATATATTACTTCTTCTTCTTCTTTCGGCTTTTCCCAGTTAGGGGTCACCACAGCAGATCACCTGTCCGCTCATGATTGGCATTAGAGTTTTATGGTGTCGAGTTGCCAGCCCGGTGCCCAACCCTCCACGGAATGCACACACATCCACACACTCACTCCTTGGTCAATTTAGAGTGTCCAATCCACCAACAGCATGTCTTTGTGATGTGGGAGGAAAACGAAGCACCCTGAGGAAACCCACATGACCACAGGGACAGAAGGCACCCCAGTGGAGGATCGAACTGTGATGCAACAATGCTAACTGCTGCACCAACATGGCTGCCCTGTGGATGATATATTACTAACATTACTGAATTCAAGAGTAACTTTAACAGAATTAGAATCTACAATATTTTTTTCAATTAATTTCTGGTCTTAATTTTAACAAACTAATCAAATTACTTGTTAGTAAACAAAAAGAAAAAACACAAATTTCTAAAAATTATATTATTGGGAAACAAACAAATTCTCTGGATAATCTAGATATTGTTCTACATAGTACAATAGAAGAGAATAAAAGCTAACTATAATAATATTATTACTATAGTAAAATACTACAGGTAAATTGAACAAAATATTTATTTCCTTTGAGGACAAGCTTCATTTAATAAAAATGATCCTTCTTTCTAAAATATTATTTATAGCTCAAGCTCTTTCTATATTTTCTCTAAAACATTTCATCAAAAAAATAAACAAGCTCTTACTAAATGTCCTTTGGTACCTTAACATAAATAGAATAACATTTCTTCATCACATCAGACCTTGGGACCAGGGAAGGAAAACATTTCTAGATATCAAACCTTATATTTAAGTGTCTGCTTTTAAAATCATTCTGACTTGAGTAGATCCAAATTATACTTACAACTGGAAATATTTACACTTAATTGTTTTGCAAAATGAAAATAATTTCTCAACTAACCATTCTTCATAGCATCACATCAATACATTGTGGTGCCTTCTCTGTTATATTTCAAAATATAACATTTCTATGCCTACAAAATTTATCTATAAACGTTATTCTTAATTTTAGAAAAGTTATTATTGATAATGTTGACATTAAAATCTGATTTGAAGTTTTAATTCCCTTCAATATTACATTTTTTATAAGATACACACAAATATATTTACTTTATGAGAAGCTAAACATTTAATTTGTTGGCAACATTGTGTTAAGGATCACAAGGTTATAGAAACTGAACATTTTATAAAATATTTTGATTTGGCACCACAAGACTGGCTACTCTTACAAAGTGTACTCATTCATTCCCAGGAGCTTTGCAAAATACTTAATACTTCATTTTTTTAAAGAAAGACCCAATTTAATAAATTATTTATACAAGATTATATATAACAAATCCAATATAGAAAATATTACTTCAAAACTATATCAAATTTTAATAAATTAAAAAACAAAACCACAAACTAAATGTTGGAATTATAAAATTATGGGATATTTTAATTATTTATCTCAAGAAAATAAATCTAACATCTTATCTGTCAAATTTACATCCTGGTCACAATATTAAAGTATATTTACTTGGAAATTTTTACATAGAACATTTCTTACCTCTGATAAGTTCAGGAAATCCAAGAATATTTCTTGTTGGAGGTGTTCACAGTTTTGTAAAGCAGATTGGTTAAACATTTTTTTTATTATTGCCCTATGTTGATACAATTTGGGAGTGATCTAGATGACTCTTTCTCACTAACAAAAACATTACTTTTATTTAATATCAATGATGGTCTTCCTTTGAGCAAAGATAATATTCTTTTTTTTACTATGGACAATATTTGCAATTGCCAGGAAAAGCATACCAAGGGGATGGCATTCCACTGCTCCTCCAGTCTTAAGATTTCTTATCCTTTTTGAAAGAAACAACATTTAAAAAAGCAAAAGCAAAAGAATACAGGATTTATCCCAACCCTTTCATCTACAATATTTGTAAGAAAGTTATATCTCTTATTGACACTTTACAAAAGGATTGTACCTCTCACCAATGAAAATGGAAAGTTATTTTTATACTGTTTGTTTGCCTATTATGAATAGTAATATTTAGAGGTTTTTTTATTTCTTTTAGGACATTGTACATAGTATATACAGTTAAGCTTGTTTAATCTTATGTTTACCAGTTATTGTGTTTTAAGAATGTATTATTCATTATCTTATCTTATTTTATCAAAAATTTAAAAAAAATCACTTAAAAAAGACTATCCCTGGGATTCATGAAGCTGCGCAGGCATAGCGTAGGTGGTATAATGCCAAATATGGCCGCCAAGTGATTCAGGTACGATCCAATTCCATGTGCACTACCAGCGTATGCCAGATCTGTGCGGCTCTCTGTGTAGGTATGCAAATCACCCCATGCACAGTACTGCAGCATGCAAATGAAGGTACATAGTGATTCATGAAGTGGTGTAGGTGTAGCGTAAGCCTACAGAAATGTAAACCAAAAAAAAGGTTTACATTTTGACAAACAGAACATCGGAGCCTTGAAAGTGGACCAGACTCATGTTTTACAAAGTTAACATATGCCAATGGCTAAATATACAGCCAATGGCATAATAAAAGATGCACAACACATAAAAAATAACATTTAATGTCATGGCCACAGTAACGCAAAGTACAACCGTAGGGTATGTGTGTGCAAACAGGAACACAAGGAAAATATATACAAATGTCATAAAATAGCAATGTAACACAAATCATGATTTCACCATAATAGTCAATGATATGCATGCTACACCACAACCAAGCTGTCAGGGTTGCTAAGGGCCTGTGACAGTGTTCAGCATGGTAACTATGAATTAGTAGTCAATGCCATGCAAATGAGGCAAGTAATAGTGAATCGCAAATGTCCCGCCGGCCTAAGGATGCACCATACGGTGCAGCGCTACAACACTGAGGAGTGGTCTAGAGGAATACATGACATCAGCAGTGAGGTGTGCCACCACAGCTGTAAGCACATTGGAGCAATGCAAATCCAGGCTGCCCGTTGCTAAGCAAAGCTGCAGGACAGGGGCGGGGATGTAGGTATAGCTTTGCTTAGCTGAGAGCACACATGGTGCCCAAAAGCGCATGTGCACGTGGATGAAAACGTGCACGAAACCCGGTAAGCTGACACACACGCCACACACCAGAGCCCAAAAAGGAAGTTTAGGGGAAGTCAGTAAGGAAATGCCGCAGTAGGGTAATTGGAGTACAACTGAGCAATTAACACCTATTAACTCAAAGTGGACCATTGACGGCAGCTAACAAGGCTGCTAGAAGCAGCCTGCAGAACAGGATATGGGAGGTGTCGGATTGCAAAGAAAAGAGAACTGTAACTGCCGAACAAAGCAAACCTGCAGTAGATCGGCAATAGAACACATTTCACAAGACAATCCTGGTTCGGGAAAGTACAAAACAAGAAAGCAGGCTGCTGGATGCATGCCAGACAATGGGAGGGGAATTGTTAAGAAAAGTTGAGGCAAGGGCAAGAGGTAATCCATGGCACCTAAATGTAATTCAACACCAAAGGCAGCACAATAGCAGTATCTGTGGTAAAACACAAGATATCCTGCAGTTCAGAATGTACATACACACCCTATGACATCATCAGTGTTCAAAGCACAATAGTATCAAGTGTGAAGGCACCTCACACACACTTGTGTATTCCCAAACACTGCACCATCGGTGTAAACAGATGGGGAACTTTTACAATGTACTTGTTGGGAGGTGCCATAGCTGTGATTCATCAGCATGTGTTGGAGACTGAAGGTGTTGTGGAGGATGATGCTGACAACCACCTCAGGCCCCGGAGGAGGAGAAGAGTGTTCAGACCAAGGGTAACCTATGAGGGGCTACATGATCTGGTGATAGTAGAGCATTACAGGGTGGACAGGGACATCATACAGCAAATAGTTGAGTTGTGCCGGCCACGGCTGAGATCCAGAAACAACAGAGGGGAGTCCATCCCAGTAGGCACGAAGGTATGTGTAAGCTTGAGAATACTAGCCACAGGTACCTTTCAAAGGCCAACTGGAGATATCATGGGGATCTCACAGGCATCAGCATCCAGGGTACTACACCAGTTCCTGGATGCCATGTTAACACATGCCAGTGAGCATATATACTTCCCTCGAACTCAGAAGGAGTTGGACAGCAATAAGCATCTCTTTCACCATGTGGCACACTACCCAGAGGTACTGGGTGAAATAGACTGCATGCATATACATATCAAGTCACCACCTGGTGAGTATGGTAGGCACTACATAAACTGCAAGAGATACCACTCCATCAACTGCCAGGTTGTGTGCAATGTCCAGGGCATTATCACGGATGTGTGTGCTGGCAGCCGTGGAAGCTACCATGACTCCCACATCTGGCATGCCTTACAGCTGTATCAGGTATTTGTCAGGGGGGACATCCCATATGGCCACCTTGTGGGGGATGCTAGCTATGCACTGGAGCTGTGGATGATGACTCCCATCAGAAATGTGCACACACCCATGGAAGAACGCCATAATGAGGCACACGCACAAACCAGAATCATCATAGAGCATGCGTTCGGGATGCTGAAATCATGGTTCTGTTGCTTGGACATATCTGGTGGAGCCTTGCAGTACTCTCCAGGCACGTGTGCCCACATCTTCATAGTATATGCCATGCTACATAATATGATCCTGAGGAAACAGCTGCAGCAGGGACATAATGGTGAAGGCCCTCACAGCCCACCGCAATTGCCAAGGCCATCACAGGCACAGAGGGATTCAGACCACAAACACCCTGTGCCAGCCCTAGTAGGCAGATGGAGGCATGCCCAATATGCCCACACCTTGGCAAAGAGGGAACGTATAGCACATACACTGACAGTGTAGGCCCCTACAGACTGACACACTTCTCCACCTGCACACACAGTAACACGGATGGCACACACACATGACCACCTGCAAATTGTAATGTATAGGTGGCCTACTGTGTGAATCCTACATAGGCAGCCCTCAACTATTGCACACACAACAGCTATTGGAACAAGGAAAGTCAACACCTGAACAGTAAACGAAGCTAACAGCATATGTTCATAGGTTCATAGGTTCATACTAGGCTATCTGCCCGAGGGCATTTACAAGCCTAGCCCATAGTTTTGTGGCTTACGCCACCCCTTTAGTATGGGGAACTATACCCATTATTTTGCTGTGCCTCTGTTGAGCAGTGACACTGAGGTAATCCCTGGGGTATATCTGCGATCTCCCATCCATTGGTCAAGATTTCTCTTGAACAAGGCCAGCGAGGTGCTCTGCCTCACATATACCGGGATTTTATTCCACAGCATAGGGAGTCTTTGGGTGATGAATCTATCCCTCCAGCGCGTCCTATTAATAGCCGTGTCGAGGTTTAAGTCTCCCGCCCTTGTGGCTCTGACGGATCTAGATTTTTGAGGTGAAGCATATTCATCAAATCTGGGTTTGACATGGCCTTGTATGTTAGGCAAAGGTCACCTCTGAGCAAGCGGTGCGACTGAATAGAGCTGGAGTTCTTTCAGTCGGGCAGCATAGGACAGATGTTTGAGACCCTTTATCCTTTTGGTGAGGAACTTTGTGGCCTCTCCAGCTGCTGCAAGTGTCGGGTCAGATACATTCGAATGGGGCATTGTACTCAATCATTGGTCTGATGAGTGATGAGTATAGGGAGACTATGACCTCCCTTGATCTAGATGAGAATCCCTTCATGATAAGGTGGGCAATGTAGAAGGTCTTCCTAACTACTTTAGCTACATGGGTGTCGAATGACAGACTACTATCAACCTGGGTCCCCAGGTCCCTGATAACTTCTTCTATGCTCAGTGGATTGCCACCTATTTGGTAGCTAGGGGTAACCTTGTTTTTCCCGAAGGGTATGACTATGCATTTTTGGCATTTAACTTTAGGCCATGGCTCTGGCACCAGTTATCCGTTTCTGTGAGACCCTTCTGAAGGATATCTGTGTCAGATGTGTTTTCCACTATGGCGCCCAGTTTGCAGTCATCTGCAAACTTTGTCAGCCATAACCCTCCTGTGTTTGCTTGTACTGGAAAAGTAGATGCCAAACAAGAGTGGGCCCAGGACTGAGCCCTGTGGTACACCACTTGTGACAGGCTTTGAGTCTGACATGGCGCCAGCAACTCTGACCCTGTGGGTTCTGTCACTCAGCCAGTTTGCAACCCATCTTGTGATGTATGGGTTAACATTTAAGCTGATGAGTTTTTCAATGATACCCGAGTGGGGTATTGTATCGAAGGCCTTCGCCAGATCGAGGTAGGCTGTATGGACTGCCTTTCCTCATCAATGGCTTTGGTGACTGTTTCAAAAAGTCAACCAAGTTTAGAAGGCATGATCTGCCTTTGACAAAGCCAAACTGGGATGGATCCAAAGTCTGCAAATTCCCTATGTCTTTATTTATGAGGTCCATTATGATCCTCTCCATGGCTTTGCAGATAAGGCTTGTCAAGCTAATGGGCGGTAATTTCCAGGGTCGGTGGAGGCACCGCCTTTGTGAAGTGGGACCACAGTTGCAGTGCGCCACTCCTGGGTACGTATCCAGAGGTAAGACTATGATTAAACAGCTGTCCTAGCTGTGGGTTTAATTCCTCGTTGAGTTCGTGGAGCACACAGCCGGGGACACCATCAGGTCCCATGGATGCTGTGTTTTTGCTTTGGAGAGAGCAGTTCTCACTTGGGCGTTGGAGATGTTTGGGGGCTGCAATCGCTTGGTATAGATATCTCTCCTTTGGGGAGGGGAGAAGTTTGCACTGAACCTGTCAGCCAGTATGTTGGCAATGTCTGTAGGATCAGTAATCTTCACATCATTTTGAACTAGTTCTGAGCATATCTGGGAGGTTCCTCCCAGGTTTCTAACATAGCTAAAGAAGGCCTTATGATTGTCTTTTGAGTCTTTAGCTATTTTTCTCTCAAAATTTGCTTTGGATGATTTTATGAGAGCTCTTAGTTTTTACTTATAGTGATCAAGGGTGTCTTACCTTTTAAGGATTTTGCTCTATCTTGTAGTAGCTTCCTCCTTTTGTTGTAGAGTTTGTTTATGGCTGGGGTCCACCAGACTGGACGCTTGCCTTTGGTACAAAGAGTCTTTGTTTTGCTTGGGATTGCCTTATCCATGCAGTCCTGCAGGTGCTGGTAGAAGGCATTTGTAAGTGATTCAGTGGCTTGAGTACTGTTTTCCGCTCGGGGCCTTAAAGGAGACCACACTAGTCTTTAGAAGTGTGAAGTCGGCTTTGAGAAGTTCTTTACTGTGGTCTTTTTATTTCAGGTGGGGTGGGATGAGGACCTCCAGCGAGATTAGTTTGTGATCTGATCTCACCAGTGAGGGGTATACTTCGGTGTTGAACATTGTGCTCCCATGTTCGTGATGATGAGATCAAGTATGTTTTCTCCTCTTGTGGGATGGTGACTAGTTGTTCCATGGCATTTGAGTTTATGAATTCCAGGAACTTTTGGGCTAGGGTGTTTGGGCTTGAGTAGTGTTCCCAGTCTATATTAGGGTAATTGAAGTCACCTAGTATGATGGTGTTTGGTGATACATTTATCCCTCTAGTGTTTTCAGGAAGGCCATGTGAGGTTCCTGAGTTTGTGAGGGTGGCCTGTAACATGCTACAATTTGCAGAGCAGTCTTGCCTATGGTTAATTGCACCTGGATGGTCTCCGATGCATCGTGCGTTGCCACCAGTCTTGAGGTGTGGGTGTCTTTGATGAATATGGATACCCCCTCCTTTCTTGGTATTGTCCGGATTTTGGGGCGGAACGCATGATAAGAGGTAAAACCTGATAGTGCTGAGGTGCTCTCAGGAGCCTTGAACCAGGTTTCTGTCACTGCACAGACATCGATGTTCTCCATACTGAGAAGGGCCTCGAGTCGTGCATTTTGAGATTTAGACTTCTGGCATTGAGCAGCATTACCCTTAGTTTTTTCCTTTTGTGTTCTAGGGTGGTAGGTTTAGAATTTGAGCCTTGCCTAAAAAGGCACTATGGGGTGGCAAGAGCCTTTGCCAATATCCGGAATCCCAGGGTGACAGGTGCAAGCCGTCCTTTGAAGCAGCGTGGCTTGTCCAGCATGTCATCCCAGGCAGACAGACATTGGATCCCCTTTGAATGACACCAGAGTTTAAGCCAATTGTTAAAGCTGATCATCTTATCTCTGTATTGTGGCATCATTCTTGGTGAAGGTAGGATACTGCTCAAGGTCAGGGTCATACCTGCCTGGGCTACATAATCAGAGAGCTCCTCAATGTCTCTTTTCATGTAGTCCAAGGAGGTACGCCTCAGGTCGTTTACACCAGCGTGGACAATGACTGAGTCGTATTTGTACCTGCTGTTGAGAGACCTGAGTGCTTGCGTTATGTGGCGGATTCTAGCACCCGACAGGCAGCTTACTGTGACCTTCTCCTTACTCAGTCTGGTGAGCGGGACGTCAGTGTGTCTGACTATGGAGTCACCAATGACTAGTGTGTCTGGCATTGTGTTTGGCCTTAAGGGCTGTGACTGTTTGACACTCTGACTGTGAGGTCTATGTGTTGCAGGTGTTGTGTTCTGAGGTGGTGGTTGTTTGGGTGTCTGCTTTGGTGGCCTCTGCTGTTTTGGTAGATTTTTGATCAGAGCCGAGTATGTCTTTGTGTGTTTATGTGTATGATTTGAGGTTGTGATGGTACTATGTGAGACTGGGTCTATAGTGTGTGTGGTAACCTTCTCCTCCTGACTGGTCTTGCCAGTCCTATGTTGAGAGAGCTCAGCCTCCAGTTTGGCCGTATAGTTGCATCTCGCATGTATTTGTGTTTTGTGGGAGGAGGAGAGGGTTGTCTGTACATGAGGCAATTGTAACATTGCCTCAATATTCCCAGGTTCACCAGCTGAGCAGGAGAGGACACTAGCAACTGATCCCTTGACATGCTAGAAGGACTAGACAAAAAACTTTAAAAGAGATTCCGGGGGATGTGGGTGACCGAGAAATGGGGGTTTGCCTTTTGGGGTGCTATCTATAAGAGTGCCGTATCAAGGTAATAAGTACTGTAGGAGCAAGTGCTAGGTTTAACAGATAGAGAAAAGTCTACTTGGAGTCAAGTAGAGATGATCTTTTTAGGTATTAGAGAAAGTGCTAGTAACAGGGATGCTTAAAGGTAAGATTGAAAAGAATGCACTCTGCAGTGTGCACTAGAGAAGTTAGATATGAAAGTAGGTAACTTGAGTTTTACCTGTTTAAAAAGTTAAGGTTTAGTGGAGAGTTACTATTTTTAAAACAGCAAGATGGACTGAAAGGGGTGGTTATTTTGGTACTATGAAATACTGTAGGATGGCCAATAAATTTAAATAATTGAAGGGGTGGGATTTCAAAAGTGATGGTTTTGTGATTACTCACATAAGCCAGTGAAAGTAGAGAGAAATTAGATATATGGTCAGATTAACATAAGAGGCGGGCAACTAGAAAGACAGTGCTTGACTCAGAACAGAGAGAGCTGTGGTCTCTTTTGAAGTTTTAATATGCTGTTTAAAACAGAATGCAAGCAAAACACAAGATAAAGAAAACAAACTACAGTATTCAAAATATAGAAAGGCAATACAGAAATACAAAAAGTAACAGCAAACTAACCTTGATACTGTATGTATAGGTTCCTAGGTACATCGGTAGGTACATGCCCGATTGTCAGAGGCCATTCAGCAGCCTAGGCAAAATGTGTCTGCTATCGCCACCCCATCGATTAACCAACTGTCCCTCTGTGGAGCAGAGCCAATTGGGGGATCCATGTGTGTAACCACTGTACCCCACCTACTCTGCATGGATTCCCCGGTGTGTTAATGAGGGCCTCCATATAATGTAATTAGAGATTTGTACCAAAGCATGGGGAGAACCCATGACAGGTTTCTGCCACCTCAGCATTCACCAGTTATGGTTGTGTCAAGGTGTAACACATTACAGTGTGTGGCTCACTCTGACATAGATTCCCAATGCTGGAGCACATCCATTAAACATCACTTGGACATATCATTAATTGGTATCATCCATATGTAAACTAACTAAGTTACACATTTGACTGCAATATGGAGGAACAACCATAGTACAGTCCACATACAAAACACCATAACACTTGTAAAAATCCCACAAGACCAAGTGGTAAAGCCATTGACTGTGTCGTGTATGTACCCGATTCCACGTCCTGCAAGGTCCGTTACGTAATCCCAATGGCACAAATAATTGATGTTGGATGCAGGTCATTAGAGCACATTTAAACACGTTAGTGGGTTTATGTGGCGGTAAGTGATGGTAAGCATCATTTAAACATGACTACATGGATATGCGCAAAACAGGTCTAAGCTTTGCCGAATTCCATGCAGATCACAGTCAAAGATGTCCAGAACAGGTGAAACCAGCATTATTCACCCTTCTACTAATAGTGCCTGCTCTGAGAGGTAAAAACAACCACTGGCAGGAGTAGAACACACAACCATGTACACAATCACCTACCACTAAGCTACCCGAGATGTACCAACGGCAGGTGTGTATTGTGACAGGTTAAAACACAAAAGGGCGGAGTTCAGCAAACAGTATACACCGCCATGTACCCAACGAAAGGTGTGTACACTCTCTCTCCCTCTCCCTGTCTATATATATATATATATATATATATATATATATATATATATATATATATATATATATATACATATATATATATATATATATATATATATATATATATATATATAATAGGGATAGAAAGCGTAGAGAGATGTATGTCGATACATACGGATATACATATTTCTGCGAATATATAGACAGGTTAACGACTTGTACACAACCATGGAGGTACAAATAAATAGGATACTGCCAACTACCGAATGCTTTACATACTGACACGTGTAATCACGAGGCTTAAAGACAGAAAGACCACAGTGCCGGAACACTATAACCGCGCGTAATATTATCACAATGTTAAGGGACATTTAGTTATTGCTGCTGGTGCTGTGGTCCAGGTAGGTACTGTGTTTAAGTGTGGTTCCAATTGCTGTAGTGTGTGTAAGTGCATGTTGAGAGTGCGGTGTGTGTTTCCATGGGACCGTAATGTGTGTGTGTGTGTGTGTGTGTGTGTGTGTGTGTGTGTGTGTGTGTGTGTGTGTGTGCGTGCGTGTGTGTGTGTGTGTGTGTTTGCATCGTGTGTCTGTTCATGTAAACTTGGAGGTAGATTATTACAGTAGTTGTAGTCATAGCCGGCCTTAGGCATACGGTTACCACCTGTCCCACTTTGAGAGGGACAGTCCCTCTTTGGGCAGTTGTGTCCCGACAACAAATATTAAAAAGGGCAAATGTACCGAGATTGTAGGACATAATGATGTCCCATATATTATGTAATAGTTGCATTAAATAGTTATTTCTGTATCTAAAATACGTAAATTGTACAAGAAACATAATAAGCAACTAAAGTGCTACAAGAATAAGGTTTTATTTAGGGCAAAATCAAGTTCTATCCTTTGTACTGACAGTGGGCATGTGTCGGCCTCTAATCCCCAATGTGTGCCCTGCAAATGTCCCACTATGGCTATTTGAAAAGGTGGCAACCCATGCCAAAGAGGTTGAGTCACCAACACAACTGCAATGAGTGCAAATATCTATGACAGAAATACATGAGACAGCTTTCATGTAGCAACATTTCATTACATATCAATGTATTTCAGAGGGATTGAAGGATCAGCATCACCTGCATGCTATATAGAAACCAGTTAACAATGGCTTAATGAATAAGCCTGCAATAAACATAGTATTAGTCTACTAAATGACAGGTTTTCAATTAGGGAAGGGGCCCCCACACACATATGGAATATGTATAAATGTAGTCACCACAAACCTTTATCTGCTATGTACACCCACCTACATCTCCCCCACACCCGAAATAATTGCAATACAGACTGTAATAACATCACAAACATCCACTCACTCAATGACATCTGCAGAAGTGTTAACATACCTTGTGAGAGACACACTTGTAATGGCACCATGTGAAATCGTTGCTGTTGTACAATGGAACAGACGCCGATGTTACAGGTTTTGTTTTCAATAGTCTCGTATCAGACGGTTGAGATAACAGCTACACTCACATGTAGAACTATATACTCTAGTCATCACACACAATCCACGGGGGACATGAATTCAAAGTATCTGTGTCTCTCCATATAGCAGTTGCAATTCATCACAATAAAATACATCCAGACCATCTCCTTCGAAGGTAGGGCAAAAGGACAATTCCCAAGTGGAGTATTCAATTATACCCCACTGTTGCCATGTAATTGGCCAATGGAGTAGCTGCACAGCTGATGTGCATATAATAATTTACTCTGGAACACCAATCGATGGCAGGATACCACACGTTACAGGTATCCACATATAAAACGATGACTTGCCATACATTCAAACCGTATGATCATACCATAGAACCGTTTAAAGAGGAAAGGAGTAACACAGATATTATCATAAACTCGGACCACTAAGAAGGTATGTAGAACACTCAGTATGTTAGTGTATGTAGTGCCTGTTCTGTATTAATGAAAGTGTACGCAATGCATACAGTGGGAAAAGTTATTATGTAATGAGTCTTGTTGAGCATAGTAACGCTTGTAGAAATTGTGTGTACTGCTGTGGCCCACAAGGTAAGCACCTCATACACCACAAGGGATGCTACATAAGGGCTTTAAACATAACAATTCCACTCCAGCCACTGTCGGTGGTAGGGTTAGTCCAACAAGTACGTGCAATAACAGGGGATAGTATATGCTGATATACTGTAACAGTAGGCATATGTATGGGTATATAACGAAAATAACATGCCTAAGGTGGTCCTGCTGTGCAATTATGCTTTGCATTATGGGATACGGCTTCAAAAATGTGAAAAGTACAGTATTGTAGGTAGATATGTCAAATATTTTACATAGCATTACTGTTATATTATGCAAACATAAGGTATGTCTATTGGAATGTACAATACACAATAACAGGGTACATATGTCTTGTAGTCACCAGACAGTGTAACAGCATGATAGCTAATTGAAATGGAAGAGCTACTCAATTATCCATGCACAAAGGACATGTAATAGCTTCACAGGTTCATAGTTAGGTACTATGCTGTCTGGCCAAGTCCATTTGTAAGCCCAAATACAGTGTTTTCACTTGCGTCACCTCCCTAGGTTAGTGTCCTGTGCCTGTGAACAGCACAGCCATTTGTTACCTGCACCTGTGTACAGTACAGCCACTGCAGTGATCCCTGGCATACATATCTGTTCCCCATCCACCCATCGAAGTATCTCATGAAGAGTGCTAGTGAGGGTCCCTGCCTGATGTACATAGGAATCATGTTCCAAAGCATGGTGAGTGTCTGTTTCAGGAATGTATCCCTCCAGCACGTGCTACTCATCATTGCATTTGGATACATATCCCAGAGCATGTTGCCCTCAGTGGCTTTTGCTTATGTGGAGCATATCCATCAATATTGTTGTGGACATGGGCCTTGTATGTTCAGCAGAGGTCACCTCTGAGTATGCAGTATGCAAATGACTACAGTTGGGGTTTCAGTAGTTGTGCTGCATACGTCATCCTTTGGAGGTGAGTAATACTGTTGGTGTGTTAATGTTGTGGTATTTAAAGCCATTGCTGTTCCGTAAGGTACACTCCAAATGGGGTGTTGTACCCTTGAATGTGTTTCATAAGTCAGGAGTATAGAGGTACAATGGCAGCCTTTGTTCTGGCTACAAACCCATTACAGATTAGGGTGACCATGTAGAAGGATATCCACGCCCACTTGGCAATAAGGTTATCAAAGGAGTGGGTGCTATCTACGTGTGTACTAAGATCCCTTATAATGTCTTATGTATGTAGGGGACTACCACCTCTGTGATAGTCACTGGGTGATTGTTGTAATCCAAAGGGGATGTCTATGCACCTTGTGGCATGCTGCTTGAGGCCATGTTACCGACACCAGGTATCCATCACAGTGATACCCTTATGGAGGGTATGTGTATTAGCCGGTGAATAAATCATGGCCCCTAGTTTGCAGTCATCTGGAAACCTATTCAGGGAAAGTCTTTCTGTGCTAGACTGTACCTCAGGGAAGCATATAACAAAGATGAGGGGCCCTATGACCGAGGACTGGGGTATGCCAATTGTACCTGATGTACAGTAGTAACTGTGGTATGCTACCCTCACTGCACGCGTCCTGTCCATGAGCCACTTTGCATAACATCTCAAGACGTATGGGTCGCTGTGCAGGCGGATGTGTATATTGACAATACCAGAATGGTGAACGGTGTTGAAAGCCAATGAGAGGACAAGGTAGGCTGTGTGGACATCCTTACCATCATCTACTACCTTGGTAACTGTCTCTAAGGACTCCACCATGTGTAGGAGCCATGGTGTGGCCCTAACAAATCCAACCTGGCTGGTATCAAAGGTTTGGAGGCCAACAATGTCTCTATGAATGACTTCCATGATGATTTTCTCCATAGCCTTGCAGAACAGTCTAGTCAGGCGTATAGGGTAATAGTTCCTCTGGTCCATTGTGGCGCCACATTTGTGGAGTGTGATAACTGTTGCTGTGTGCCATTCAGGGTCCACAATGCCTGATACAAGGCTATTAGTGAATCTGGTGCCCAAGTGGGGAGCCATGTCATTCTGAGGTTTGTGTAAATTGCAGCCTGGGATGTTGGACGGTCACATGGAATTTGTGTTCCAGGCTTTAGAGAGAGCAGGTTTGAACTGCGTAGTTGTGACTGCAGGGACTCTGCATTGATCCTGTATAGATTTGGGCCCTTTATGGTGTGAGAGGGGTGTAATGTTAGCTGCCAGGATGTTGCCAATATCAGTCGGTTCTGTAATGTTTCTGCCTAACCGTTGTATGTCAGAGCAGATATGGGTATTGCCATCGAGAGTAGTGACATACCTCCATAACGCTTAGTGGTAGTCCTTGGAATGTGTTGCAGTAATGTTTACATAGCTAGCTTTGGAGGATGTGATAAGGGATCCCAGAGTCCTACTGAGGCTGACCAGGGAGCTACCCCACCCATGGGAGTGTACCCTACATTGCAACAGTCTCCTTCTGTTGTGCATTATGTCCATGGCAATGAACCCCCAGAGTGGCATCCGTTATGTGGTGGGTACCATCATGGCTCTGTTTGGGATAGCATGAAGTGCAGTTGTGAATGTTTCTGCATTTGTAACTATATTGTCCATCTGCATGGGTGTCATGGCATTCACTACTTCTGTCATACAAAGCATGAAGTTGGCTTTGTAGAAATATTGTACTGTGTTTTCTGTGAAGGGTGTGGTGCTGGGATGTGGATAACAAGGGTGATTAGCATACGTTTGGAACTGACCAACGAGGGGATAACCCCAGGTGTGTAACACCAGTCACACATGTTGGTAATGTCCAGGTCTAGGATATTGTTGGCCTTGGTGGTGGTGTGTATAGGTTGATCCAGCCAGTTGGAGTTTATGAATCCACGAAAGTGTTGGCCTAATGTGTCAGTACATGAGTAGGCATCACAGTTAGGTGTGAGGTAGTGTCAGTCTCAGATCAGTAGTTCCTGTTTGAACCCTACTTTCCAGTACACCAAGAAATGAGGGCCGTTAACCGTGGGGTATGGTGTGTAATCCATAGCAAGCTACAATTTGTATAGCAGTTCTGGCCACAGTTAGTTGCACTTGGATTGCCTCTGATGCATCGGGCTAAGCAACCAGCATGGAGGTGTGTACATCCCTGTGAAATATGGACACACCTCCGCCGTGGGAGTTCCGGTCCTGGTTACATGACTGAAAGGTGTGGTCTGTGTAATAGCCTGTCAGTGCAGGGGTGCTCTCTGGAGCCTAGAAGCAGGTCACTATCACTACAGAGACATCAAAGTGGTCCATTATAAGGAGTGTCTCGGATGAGTGCATTTGAGATGAAGATGTCAAGCATTGAGTTACGTTACCCTCAGGTTTTGCTTGCCTGTACCTGTTCTGGTGGTGAATATGCTATTTTGAAATGTGTCTAAAGCAGGCAGCAAGAGCCTTTGATATTATCCATAATCCCAGGGCTGACAGGTGCAGGCCATCTGTGCCAAAGCATTGTGGTTTGTCGACCATGTCATTCAAAGCAGACAGATACTGGATACCCTTGGAATGACACCAAAAGCATAGGCAACTGTTGAAGTGAATAATTGTTGTACTGTGTCATCAGTCTGGACTAATGCAGAATGCTTCTCAAGGCTTGGGTGATACCTGCCTGGGCTACAAGATCGGAGAGCTATTGCATGTCCCTGTACATTTAGTCCAGGAAGTTACATCTCAGGGCATTCACACTAACGTGGAGAATGACAGTCATATTGTACCGGTTGAGGAGTGACCAGAGTGCATAGGTTATGTTATGGATCCTGTTACCCAACAGCCAGATGACAGTGACTATCGTCTTGTGTGGCCTGCTGAGTGTGACATTAGTGTGACCGCCTACAGAGTCACCTATGACTAGTGTGTTGGGTATGTTATAACACCCTATTGGCTGTAGTTGATGGGCACACATGAGTCTGTGGGCTATAAGTAATTGGTGTTGTGTTTGGTGATGGGGGCTGCCTCTGTTGCCTACACAGAGTAGTATGGAGAGGCTCCGCAAATGTTGTACTCTTTCTATGTGTGGCCTGTGGTGGTGGAGATCTAGTGAGACTGTGTGATGAGTGGGGTGTGCTGCAAATGTTTAACATCCCCACATGATTGTCAGGTTAAGTCTGGGTTGGAGAGAGCATTACAAACAGTGTTTCCAAAAAAGGGTG